>NW_004457554.1:747314-980282 GCF_000313135.1 Acanthamoeba castellanii str. Neff
GGTGGCACTCCCGGTCGCCGCCGCAGCGGCGGCCTTGGCCGCGAGTGCCGACGGGTCGATCGTGGCGTAGGGAATATAGGAGAAGGGCAGCGCCGAGATCGACCCAGACCTCGTCGATGTCGTTGAGTCGGAGTTGGCGCTACCGCTCGCGCCGGCGGACCCAGAGGCGGCCGGGGCCGGGGCGAAGAGGTCCTTGAGGCCCTGAGTGGCAGAGACGGGTTTCATGGTCATGGGCTGGCGACGCGACACCGGAGCCGGCGCAGCAGCCGCCGGCTTGGACGAGACGGGGAGCGAGGTCGGCGGCTTGACCGAGGGCTGCGCTACAGGAGCAGGAGCAGCGGCGGCGGGAGGTGCTGAGGCGACTGCGGCAGCGGGGGGAGGAGTGGGTAGGAGGTCCAACAGGCCCATCGAGACGGAAGGCCGGGGCTTGGTGCGGGATGCGACTCTCGCGGGCACGTGAGCGACGGCTGAGGGCAGGGAAGCGGAGACGGGAGCGAGAACGGGGGCGACAGAGGCGGAGGGCGGCGCGACAGACGAGGAGGGGATAACAGAGGCGGAGGCGGCAGTGCTGGAGGCGAGAGGGGAAGAAGCAGCGGGCGCGGTCGCCTGCTCGAGCTTGACTCGAAGCGGGCTGGGCCTGGCGCGCTTGGACGGCGAAGTCGAAGACTTGACGGGCGTCAGCGCAGACCCGCGCGCAGGAGATCCGCGCGAGGGCGACGATGCCGTCGCACCGTTGGGCTCGTTCTCCTTGTCGTCGATCTTGCGCTTGGTGCCGGCCGAGGGGCTGCTCGGGTCGACTGTCTTGCGCGATGCGGGAGAAGA
Source organism: Acanthamoeba castellanii str. Neff (assembly GCF_000313135.1). Taxonomy (NCBI): domain Eukaryota; phylum Discosea; order Longamoebia; family Acanthamoebidae; genus Acanthamoeba; species Acanthamoeba castellanii. Next base: position 748,137 of record NW_004457554.1, read on the forward strand.
GGCACGACTTGGCGAGGCGGGCGAGGCCAATGCTGACGACGCCGACCCAGCAGAGCCCATGGAGCTGAAGTCGATCTTCTTTCGCACGCCGCCCAGAGCCAGGTGGCCTCCGCCGGTACCCATGTGGCCCATGTTGCCGGCCATGTTGAAGTTGAGCTTGAGCTCGCGGTTGAGCACACCCACCATGGATCCGAGGTTGAGCCCGGCGCGAGCCTCGGCCGCCAGCTTGCCGCCCACGACCAGCTCCCGGCGTCGGTAGCTGATGTAGACGTCCTTGACCGATATCCGCTTGATCTTGATCCGTCGCTCGCCGGCCTCCACTTCGCCCTTGCGCTCGCGCGGCGCCACGACGTACTTCTGGTCGAGCGGGATCTCCTCGAGCGAGAAGACCAGAAACACGTCCTGTGCGGCCACCTTATCGACGTCCTTGCGGTGCAGGGCGATGCCGATGCCCTCGTTGAACGTCAGCATCGAGAACGACTCAATCGCCATCTTGCCCGTGCCCTCGGCGAAATAGGCTTTCTGTCATATCAGCGTAAGTAGATCTGCTAACATGGGCAAAGACGGACACACACGCGCGCGGAGGGAGTGCGTACGAGTAGGGTGACGCCTGTTCGGCCATCGAGCTGCGGCAGGATCTTGAGCAGGATCTTGCCCGCGAGGTCGAGCTCGTTGGTGGGTAGCCGCTTGATGGGGATCCCCTGCTCGGTCTTGTAGTCCCGGCCGACCTCCAGCTGGTCCAGGGATGTGATGCTCAGCTTCTTGGTCTCCTCGACAGCCTCACGCCATCGCATGATCTATGGGCCAGCGATTGCACAAGTGAGCGAGTGCGGCTACGGAGCACACTGCAGAAGCTCGCAAGGTGTGATGCAGTGTAGGAGGCGTGGGTGCCGTACTTTGCTTCGGTCCTGCATCTCTTCCACCACGAAGTCCTTCAACTGTGCGCTCAGGGCCACTGTAAACGGATTCAATGCTCAGCACCGAAGTAAATCGCGCCAAATCATTTGCATATAATTCATTTGAATAGAGTAAATTACCGGTAATTTAATCTAACATTTGTTGAAAATGAACAAATGAGAGAGAAGGAGGAGCGTACGGGCTTCCCAGACTAGGGTCTGCTCTGTGAAGATGCGGAGCGATAGCTGCTGGAGTAGGGCGTTTTACCGCTGGCGATCTCCTTAGCGCTGCCCATATCCATCCCCGTCAGCGATGCGGGCTGGTTGGTGAAGGCCTGAGTCAGGTAGCTCAGCTTCCAGCCATCCCAAAAATCCATCTCTGGACCACCTGCGCGGCACGCATCTTTAGCCACTAGCACTGGCACTGCTGATTTTATCGCAACCAACCAATTATTGGGGCAATTGCCTCACGCACAACAAACACGCACCTGTGCAGAGAGATGGGAGGATTAAGAAGGGAGAGAAAAGAGAGATTGGCGAGGCCAAGGGCTCAACCTTTGAAGAAAACGCAGCTGCGCCGTTTTGGCGCGAAAACTGAGCGTTGCGTTCAACTGAGAAAAGGCACCAAAAAAAGGGGGAAAAGGCAGAAGAAAGGCAAGATCGACGGCAAGAAGATTGGAGCGAAGAAGAGAAGCGATGGTGTTCGGATTCATTCTGCACTCGTTAGACAAGGAGAAGGAGCCTTTCGTATGCCTGTCCGTGTTCTACAACAAGGAGGGAAACGACAACAGGAAGAAGGAACGGGAACAGCACATTGTGCGAGCGGTTCACAAAGATTTTCAATTTCAGTCGCAATGTGCTGATAGCCTCGCCTCCCTCATGAAGCCCAGCTCTTCCACCAATCGATCAGCAAAAACACTTGAAGCGTACCCCCACCCGGTCTTTGTTTCCTTTATTCATCCATTTATCACCTATTTATGATGAATAATTCTTTGGCGCAGAGGAGCACAGACGAAGCGAAAAGCAGAGCGAGTAGAAGGCGTACTACGACTGGGTACGGAGGTGGGCTTGTTTGCCGAGCCCAAGGTGGTGTTGTGGAAGCAAGTGCAGAAGTACGTGGCACACCCTCACCTGGCCATGTGGCAACGTGGCCTACAAGCCATCATACCTGACTGCTCTTGTGGACATGGACCGTGTGTTCAGAGTGGCGCTGGTGGCGGTATGCGAGGTGGACGAGAATCAGTACCTGGCCGCCAACTTCCTTACCCACTACGCGGCCATGCTCGTTGAGCAGTTCAAGAGCCCCAGCATTCTGGCCAAGCCGAAGGAGGTGCAGAACACACAACTAAATACTGCGATTATTCACACAACAGTGCACACTCACATCACCCATGTCCCTGCAGCTTCTCAACAGGCCAGAGGAGATGCTGATGCTCCTGCACACATTTCTACCCAACGGCCAGCTCCTCTTCACCAGTGATCAGTACGCCAAGCACCTGCGACGCGAGTTTGACGAATCCCTGTTGGCCTAAGCGCCCAGACCGAGCTCACCTCCACACATGCGTGGCCGCCACGCATCGCACGGTCACCGCACGACCGAAATCCCGCCAACTCGCCGAACTTACCGACCTCACCACAGCCACTGGAGGCGTGAGCTGGTTGTATTCATTTCCCTCTCGTCATCGGTACAAATGACAGCGCCGCGGCCTCCACTGTGGCCGGCGGGTGACAACGCCCAAGAGCAGTGACTGCTCGAGCCTGAGTCGCCTTCACACAGGCTTTGGCAGTGCGGCTTGCTCAAGGGAGGCCTCGCTGCGGCGAGTGCCACCTCGCGAGGGGGTGCACGGAGCCGGATGGGGAGAGTTAATTGGCCAATGGGTAGAGGCGCCGCAAAAATTATGGGTACTCAGCACCGGAGCAAGGCCGCGGTTTGTTGACTGGCGGTAGGGATTGGCGGAGGGGTCGCACGCGTGTGAGTGACTGCATCCCATAGGTTGCGGTGCAGTTACTCCGCAAGTCCCGTCCGCAGTTGGTGGTTCTCTCCCCAACATTTTAAACACCGGCGACTGTTATTTGTCTGTTATCTTTAGCCAGCACCACAGTCCCGCGTCTCCGGAACATCTTCAAGCTCGCACTTACGCGCCCCTTTCGCACTCTACTAGCTCGCACACCACACGCAACGCAAAATGAAGAGACAGCGCGACACTACTCCGGCCCACTACAGTTTGGCCTCAACACCTTCGAGTTCGTCGTCTACGAGCTCGACTTCGTCTTCTTGTTCGCCGTTCAGCGGCTCCGGAGGTCCGGCGAAGCGAAGGAGGACGCGACTCACCCCCAAGCAGCAAGGCGGATGGCTGCGGCTCCAGGAGGAGTTGGCCGCCGAGCGCGAGAAGAAGGTCCGGCTGGACTGGTACCTCAAGGAGCTGCTGGTCGAGATGGAGAACCTCATCGCCCAGGAGCGCGAGGCCCGGGCGGACCAGGGCCAGGGCACCGGGGCGGGCGAGTGGGTCGAGGGCGCCCGCTACAATGTCAAGCTTCGGACTTATAAGCAATATTGTGGGTTTGACTCCGGCACGACGATCCTCGACCACAGCGCCGACGTGCCTCTGGTGCGGATCAAGCCCGAGCCGACCTACGAGCACGACGGCGATGACGCGGCGGGCGCCTACGAAGACTTCCTCGCCCTCTCCGTTGACGACCTCACCTCGACCGTCGCGATGGGAAGCGGCCACGCGCCGCATGTGGCGTCGACACATTTATTTGTCACGCAGCATTCGTCGGTCAAGTCCGAACCGTCGCCTGCCGAGAGCACGTGCCCGCCGACCACGACGGCCAACGCAGAGGGCGAAGGGACAGCGCTCGAAGCGCTGTTCGAGTCGAGCGAGGGACTGGACGTGAGCCACTTCCTCAACTTCGAAGACGACGACTGCCATGACTACAACATGCACTCCGGAGACGACTCGCAGTCGCAGCAGGAGTGCACATCGTCGGACGACGAGGCCGCGGGCTACACGAGCTCGCCATCGATCGACTTTGGCGTGGTGGCCGGCGGTGCCGGCGCCGGTATGGGATTCGAGTCGTGGGACGAGATCGAGCTGCCCAAGTTCGGCAGCGCCAAGACCCAGGAGGAAAGAACGAAAGCGATGGGCGCAGAGACGAACAACAAGAACGAAAGCGAGCGAAGGGGCGAAGAGAAGGGGCACATGATGATGGAGAAGACGGAGGAGGTGAAGACAGAAGGAGACGGCGGAAGTTCAGATTGGGCGTTCTGGTCGATCGATGTCCTGCCCGCTCTGGGCTTCTGAGGCGATGGCCGCCACGACAGGGTGTTAATGTATGAACAACAATAAATTCGAATATTTCCATACACGCACGTAGGTTGTTGGAGCGAGTGTGGTGTGGCAACCGTTGTGCGACCATCCGGTCTGCTGACGTCACACCCCTTTTTCATTTTTGTTTTTAATATCTATTTTATTTCATCTCCACCCCGGCAAACTGACGAGATGCTGAAGCTGGTGCTGGTGCGGCACGGGCAAGCCGAGACCAATCTCACCCATGCCGTTGGCCGTAACAACCACGTTCAGTTGACGGACATGGGTAACTCAATTTGATTTGATTTGATTTTCAGATCACTCAAATTTATTCTGATATGATCACGAGACAGGCAAGGAGCAGGCGCGCAAGCTCGGCCAGTATTGGCGAGAGCATGACGTTGAGTTCGACCACGTCTTTGCCTCTGAGGCCGTTCGCGCGACCGACACTGCCAAGGTACTCCTCTGCGCACCTGGTGTGCCCGCCGTCACGACCTGTTAGTTACCAATGGAACTGTTGTGTTGTAATCGTGCTTGCCGACGACGATGTTGGCCGTGGACAGATCAGCTGCGCCGAGGCCGGGATTCAGGCACCCATCACCATCTCACCCGACATCGTGGAGATCTTCCGCGGTGAATGGGAGGGCCAGTCGGCGAACCACCTCTTTGTGGGCGAGACATTGGTGCGTGCCATCTTCTCGTGAGGTGCTCGCACCGCGTCACAGCCCTGATCTTACAAACCACACGACACACACGACACACGACACACACGCCACACACGACACACACGACACACGACGCAAACTGTTCACTCTTTTTCTTCCCTGGCGTTTCCACGCAGGCGACATACCTCGCCGATCCGCACAACTTCAGGGCGCCCGGCGGCGAGTCCGAGAAGGAGGTCGAGGAGCGCATGCACGCCTTCTTCGATGCCACCGTGCTTCCGCTCTACCAACGATTCGTCCAGGAGGAAGAGGAAAGGCGCGCGAAGGAGGGGGAAATTGGCCATGCCGAAGCCCATAAGCCCCGCGAGTTGAAGGTGGCGATCATCAGCCACGGCTGCGGCCTGAGGTTCGTTCACACAAAGCAAAGCCAAGCCAAGCCAATGGCCCCCGCGTGATCGTCGCCATCTTTTGTTGAGTTTCGGTCTGATCGTGCGTGCGTGGTGCTCTGACCAGGTGCTTCCTTCGTCGCGTGCTGGGCACCGAATCCAAGCTTTTCCGTTTCGAGCTGAGCAACACGGCAACGAGCGAACTCACACTCCGCGGCACCGAGTGGACAGTTAGGACGCTCAACTGTACCGCACACCTGCACTAATGCAGCAATGCACCAAATCCGATCCTCGAGGTCAACTGAACAGCAGCCAAGCTTGAACCACTGACAAAGGCGTGGTGCGGAAAGAAGAACGAGGCGATCCATCGCACCACACAAGCAAGCAAGCGAACAGGGCCAGCAGCGGTGGCAATCGTGTGCGGAGGGGGGCAGGCGATCAAGAAATTCAAATGGACAGAAGGGACGAAATGGTGCAACAACATCCGCTATGGTGTAGTCGGTAACATTTCTGGTTTTCACCCAGGCGCCCCGGGTTCGATTCCCGGTAGCGGAACATCTATCTTTTTGGTCACCCACAAAAGGATGGCCACACTTGTGCGAGTTAGGATCCTTCCCAGCACTGCCTTCTTTATCTATTTTACCACAGTGTGTGTTGTCTGTCCCTTGTTGTCAGCAGGGCCACCAAATTGCTCATAAAGCTGGTCCCAATTAAGTGGGTGGGCTACTGTGTGGCCCTAGCTTCAAGATCTGTCATTCTACAGTAGCAGTAGCTGGGGCAGAAGTAAGAATGTTGGTTGTCTGAACCACTGCTAGCATTCTGTGGTTACAAGGTGAGAGTTAGTTGATGTTCTGGACTGGAATTGTGGCAGCAGCTGCACCATACACTCCAAGGTGTTGGAACCAAGTGTTAACAAAAAAGGGTCAGTTAACTCTTTTTCACTAACTATCTGGCAGCATGTACACATTGTCAGGGCTGTAACACCAGTATCTGCACACCCTCCAGAAACAGACTGGAGTCATCAGTACACTTTGGCCAGTTCAATGCACATAATCTGAGAAATGTGAACGGGAAATGTGTAGAAAATGCAAGAAAAGACCTTAAAAATGCACATATTTCGGCGAAATTGCAATCCGACGCGCGTCGGATGGGAAATCTGTACATAAAAAGGGATTCTGCCTTTGTCATTTCTTCTTCAATAGCATCCTCCACTTCTGTACATTTTCTGAAAATGATACCCAAGCTTTCCTTGATTTGTACACCAACCTCATGAAAAACAGCCAAATGCTGGCCTTTTATGTACAGATAGTTGATTTTTGTGCTAAGCAAAAAGGGTCACTGACCCTTTTTCATGAACACTTGGTTATTGGACAAGCAAGTGGGCAAACCCATCTTGGTGACCACAATCATGGACATCATGAACTTGATCATGTGTACACCAAGGATATGGAGGAGAATGGAATCAGAAGCCTTCAAATTCCACTGGCACAGGCCTGATGGGCATGGGATGTACCAGCAACTCAATGATCCACTTGACCTTTTTCTGGCTTGTACTCCAGCAGGCAGCCCCACATCATCTGCACCACACATCTTGCAGATGCTGTGCATGGAGAGCTGGGGCAGGCCAATGTTGTGTGGCCATCCTTTTGTGGGTGACCAAAAAGATAGATGTTCCGCTACCGGGAATCGAACCCGGGGCGCCTGGGTGAAAACCAGAAATGTTACCGACTACACCATAGCGGATGTTGTTGCACCATTTCGGCCCTTCTGTCCATTTGAATTTCTTGATCGCCTGCCCCCCTCCGCACACGATTGCCACCGCTGCTGGCCCGTTGGCGATCCATCGCACCACACAAGCAAGCCAACAGGGCCAGCAACAGTTGACCTCGAGGTGCGTATCTTGCTCGTTACTTCCTCTTGTCGACCACTTTGGTTTCGTTGACTCTTGGCGCCAAACTTTCAAACGGTCAAAAAACGAATCCCAACGTTCCCCTACAAAAGATAAACGAACAGATGATAGAGCCATTCACTACATCATTCAACTGACAGTCAAAACCCTTGCCAACACAACCATGGAGTGCGAGAGAAGAAATGCCGGAAGGCTTGAGGTGATTTTGGGTCCCATGTTCAGCGGGAAGAGCACGGAGTTGATCCGCCGCATACGGCGACACACCATCGCCAAGCAGCGCTGCTTCGTCATCAAGTATGCCGCCGACTCGCGTTACAGTAAAGAGAACATGGCTACCCACGACCGGTATCTCATTCCGCACAAGAACAAGCCGTCCATCCGCAACGTTTGAGATTATTTTTTCTCATTCTTTTCATTCTCCATCTTTGGTAATCGTTCAGGCAAATGCTTGCGGCAGTGTCGTGCACGAAGTTGAGGGAGGTGAAGCAAGAAGCTGCGCTCTTCGACTGTATCGGCATTGACGAGGGCCAGTTCGTACGTCTTCCGCTCGTCTCTTCTGCTCGCTGATGGTGGCTCGTGTCTCACCCGTCGTTCCGCTCTCAGTTCTGTGACATCGTCCCCTTCTGCGAGCTGATGGCTAGCCTCGGAAAGATCGTCATCGTGGCTGCGCTCGACGGCACCTTCCAGCGCAAGGTACAACCTGCACAAACGTCGAAGCGTCTTGTCTTGGTCATGCACTCACTTCACCTGCGCACTCGCCTACGTACCTTCAGCCCTTCGGTACCGTGCTTGAGCTCATCCCTCTCGCCGAGTCCGTCTCGAAGCTGTCTGCCGTGTGCATGTGCTGCTCCAACGACGCCAGGTAAGCGAGCTGTTAGCTTGACAAGCTGGATGTAGTGGTGGAGAAGATGGTTGCTTACCGCGTTGATGTATCGCGAAGCTTCACGCAGCGACTTGGTTCGGAGACCGCCGTAGAGGTGATCGGAGGCGCCGACAAGTACATCGCGGTTTGCCGTCACTGCTACTTGACCAGCGCCGCGTCCACGATGGCCAAGGACGATGCCATGCTCTCGACCCAGCCGAGCAAGAGGGAAGCGTCGTCGTCTCAGCAGGCTCCGTCGACGCCCACCCACAAGCGGTTCGCCAAGCGAAAGTCGCTTAACTCGCCCAAGAAGATCGCGTCGCCCGCCAAGCGGATCGCCAAGCGCAGGCGCTCGCAGGGCAACATCGCCTGAAGGCCATCGGCGGGACGTTCGACAGCATCGTTCCTTTATTTCTCTCTAGCCCCCCTTACATGTGATGCTGTTCTCTGTACAGCGCTAAGCGTCGCGAATAAGACCTCGTCGCTTGTCGTTCCTACTTGCGTGCGTCCTTGGACAGATACGTACTACCAACATCGACAGAGGCCTCTCGGTATCGGGCTTAGAGCGTAGCGGACTTGGAAGCAGCCCTGGAGCTCTCTTTCGCCAGGTCGTGGACGGTAAGCCCCTGGCCTCCCGTACCGATCCTACAGCGCGTCGAGAAGGGGCGGACGTCGGGCGAGTTGGGCGACTCCACGAAGTCGGGCGAGTTCGGAATCCTCCACCGGGGTGTATCGGGTCGTGTAGCGCGTTGCGCAACCGGATCGTTGGCGAGGGACGTAGTGGAGTGCTGGGTGGGCGTGCTGAAACCGGCCTCGGCCGTCTCGTCGACCTTGCACCCCCAGCTTTTCTGCCCTCGACGCGGAGGTAGAGGAGCCGATCTCGCGAAGAAGTAGAAGAAGACGCACCACATGATCGCGAATCCGACAAAGAACATCACCACGTCAGACATGGCTGCTCTCAACGTTGTAGAAACCTGGCCTGCCGGTAGCGTGGTGTCTATGTGCCGAGGAGGTGCTTCCTCTTCTTCGCTTGGCGGTTGGTGTGAAAATAAGAAAAGGAAGCGTAGCGCGAAATGGAGAGTTGTTTGCCTGCGTTTCTCTCGCGGGACGAGAGGCTGCAGGGAACGGTCGTGCACAGCAAACCAGCTCTATTGTGAGAGCGTGCGGCGCTCTCTTGTTGTATGTACACCATCAACGCGGCCACCTTCATCATCACTCGCTTCGCACTAGTCCTCCTTGTCGAAGCCAGATTCTGTACACAGGCGGAGGAGGGCAGGGGGGCTCCTGCCTTCGCCTTACTGCTCGGCCTTGCGCATCCGGGCCCGAGCAGCGGCGAGGTCCTGCATGGCCATGCCCTGCCCGCCTATGCCCATCGGCGCGCCACGACCTCGGCCAGCCGAGGGAGGGGCGAAGCCAGCCGGCGGTCTGCTGGAGCTGCTGGACTGCTGCGACTCGCTCGCAGCGCTGCTGGGCGCGCTCTCGGCTATTGATGCATGACAAGAGGAGAACGTTATGCGCTGCAAGCTCGGATGGACGCAAGAGAAGGGGGGGTGTACTTTGTTGCGCGCTCGTGGCCTGTTCGTCTAGTTGCTTCTGAAACTCAGAGCGCGGATCGATGGCAGGCCGCGCCTTGAGGTGTCCGCGAGAGGGGAGAGTGCGAGCAGGTGCACGGGGTCGCTCCTTGATGGGGGAGACGAGGATAGCAGAGCCGCCACTCGGGATTGCCAGCAGCCCACCCGACTCAGATGTAATCTTTTCTTTTCCCCGCGGCGAAGGCGGCTCTTGCTCGAACTCTGGGGCCTTGGTGGGTGCCTCATCTCGTAGATCAGCGCTTGGAGATGTCTCTTCTGGGGCTGGGGCTGGGGTGGCAGCCTCAGCAGGTCGCCCCCACACGTAGTATGAAATATATGAGAGGACCGCGCCCGCGGCAGCCGTCCCCGCAGCCAGCACCATGAAGCTGGTATCGTAAATCGAATCCATTGCCTAAACAACTATCAACGGTGCGGATTCTCTTGTGTCCTTGAGCTTTTGTGTGCTTGAAGAGCGACAACAAAGCCTTGGTGTTCTTGTGGTGTGTTGGAGCAACCAGGCGGCGTCGACAAGGCCGTGAATGTCGACAAGGCCAAGGAAGAGAAGAACAATCATCCTTTAGTAGTAGAAGGTGTCCTTGGTGGCGTGCCGGGCGATGGACCGGAAGCCCTCCTCCTTGCCCTTGGCCCACAGGTAGAAGTCGAGCTTCATCGAGTTGAGCTCCACACCCTCCGAAGCGGCCTGCCGCTCGCGCTTCCAGGTCTCGACGATCTCATCGCACGCGGCGATCGCCACGCACCTGAGCTCTACCTCGCTGTCGCCCCTAGGCAGGTCCTCATTGGCGTCCATCTTTGTGCTCAGTGACTCGCTCAGCTCCAGCACGCCCAGCTATTTGTACACGACATACGGCACAAAGACGAGCACGTGCACATTAGTAACTCGCTGCCAGCGCCATCGAAGAAGGCGGAACGAAGCTTGTGCCTACCTTCCTCAGCACTGCTGGGAGAACGTTGTCAGCAAACACGGTAACGTCGTGGATGTCCGCGAAGTCGAACCGCGGCTCCTTGCCTGCACAATTGTAGTAATGGAGTGAGTATTGGGTTATGTGTTTCAGTGGCGTGATAGTGTTGGCATGTAAGCGTACCCGCATGTGACGGTAGAGGTCGGCAGCCAGCAGTTGGGCCTTCTTGAGGATGAGCACCTCCTTGTCCTTGTAGGTGGCCTTGTCGGCGAAGCCCGGTAAGGTGGCCACCAACTTCTCAACGAACTGCGCGGCGACGTGCGGACCCTCCGGGATGCCCTTGACGATGCGCACTACCCACTCGCCGAGGCCCTTGGAGCAGCCCTCCTTCTCCAGCGTGCGGCCGGTTTCATTGAGCACCTCCTGCAGCATGGTGCCAAGCGGGTGGAGAGGCCCGGGGGCAGACATGAAGATGGCTCCGCCGTAAACGTCACGCTCCTCGAACAGTGGGATGTCAAACAGCTCGCCCACTTGCACAAGTGAGATCTCTTTCAGGAACTGTGTGTCGATGGTCGACCTGAAGATGTAATGGCGATCAGATAGCTGGCACCAGAACAGGGTGGGTCGTGGTGGGAGGGCAGGAACCGAACCCAGAGATGTACATGCCCATGAGGCCGCGCTGGATGGTCTCGAAGGCGCCCTACAAGAAGTAAAGGCACTGCAGCTGTTAGAGATCACGGCTGTTACACGCATGCACTACATCAGCACATGTGCCCGCGCTCAATGGCAGACATGATTGTACCCGGTTGCGGGCTTGGTGCAGCGGCACGCGGAAGCCGCTGCCAAAGTTAAGCAGGGAGAGAAGGCCCCAGAAGCCCACCTCCTCCTCAAGCGTGGCAAAGCGAAGCGGGTAGCCCCGCGAGGCTGCCTTGCTCTCGAACTCGGCTGCGGTTCGCACGGTCAACATCTTCGTGTACTACACTGACACTGGAGGGCAAAAGAGGGTGAACCAGGATCGAGGGTCTTCACAAAGGCAGCAACGGCATCATAGTTGATCTTCACGTCTTGAGCATTGTCCCGCACGAACCGCGCAGAGGCGCGCACGAGGTCGAAGATGGTCTCGCTGCCCTCCATCTTGCTTCGATCTATTGTGGAAAAGCAAGTCAAGAAAATAAAAGAGAAAATGAAATTCCGCGCCAACACCAAAGACGCGAAGAAGACTCGAAAAAGCCATTCTGCCGCGCAATCAGCAATCAGCAATTCATTCAGCACTTGACTCTCTCTACACTTCGCGAGTGAATTATGCAAGGCGGAATGCCGTATGGCTATCCTCAGCAGGGATACCCTGCTGCTGCTGTGGGGTATGCCGATCCCGCAGCGATGGCGGCCTACAGTCAGCAGCAAGGGTACATGATGCAGCAATCGTACCCTGGAATGCACCACATGATGATGATGCAAGGGGTACCGCCGGTCTCTGGTGTGCCCGTTCCCCCCGTAATGATCCCAGGCGTGCCTCCAGTATCAGGGATCCCCATTCCAGGTGCCGAGGATGAGTATGAGGAGAAGGAGGAGATATCCGAGGAGCGGAAGCAGAGGCGAAAGGAGAGGAAGGAGACCCGAGAGAAGAAAAACAAGTTGGAGCTCCACGGCGATCTCGAGAAGATGAACCTCTCGGCATTGATCTACAACAACATTCTCGGTTCCACCTACTTCAAAGGCCTCTAGTACGTGTACCCCGTTTCTCGCGTTGGTTCAATCTTTTTTTTTTCATTTCTGATTCTGCTTTCTTCTCAGCAAGCTGAAGACCTACCACGAGATCGTCGACGAGATCTACTACTCGGTTGAGCATTTAGGTCGGTACCCCAATTGAGGTTACTCACCTTCCCTCGATCGCATTCTTTTTTGTTCATTTATCCTATTTTTTTATTTTTTAAATATTAATTCCTGCTTTCTTTATCGTGCCCAAGCTGACTGACAGTTCCTCCTTTCGTGTTACACAGAGCCTTTTATGCCCAACTCGAAGATGGCTTCGCAGGCGTGGTGCCTCATGTACAAATGCTTCACCATTAAGCTGACCAAGAAGCAGGTCACCGGCATGCTCGATCACGCCGACTCACCGTACGTTCGCTACCCGTTTCGTGCACCCGCGCCTTTTGATTCTTTCACGCCTTACCCTCTTCTTCTCTACCACCGCCAGGTATATTCGTGGCATAGGTTTCCTGTACCTGCGCATGTGCACCAATCCGAAGCTGCTGTGGGACTGGTTCGAGCCGTACCTTGCCGATGAAGAGGAGATCACCATACGATACAAGGGCAAACCAACGTACGCAGATTCTTGGTCTTCGCTTAGTTTTCAACGTTTGTGTGCGTGCTGGTACTTACGTTGTTGTTTTTGGATTGCTGCAGAACGATTGGTTCCCTTGTGGAGGATCTGCTCACCACGATCAAGTTCGTGGACGCCATTATGCCACGCTTCCCCGCGCTCGTGGGCAAGGAGATCAACGACCGCTTGGCCGAGTGGCACCGAAAGAACCCCGGCGTCGTTCGAAAGCCCACCGATATCGCCAGCGACGACAGCCAAAAGGGCAGCGGACAGCGAAGCCGAGGCGGCGGCTCCAGCTCCAGCCGTTCGAGCAGCAGCAGCAGCTCAAGCAGAGATCGAGCGAGGGCGAGACCATGATCGAGACCGTGACCGGGACTCAAGGTACAAGCGGTCGCGCTCGGGATCGAGGGAGCGAAGTCGAGGCGGGAGCAGAGATCGAGGGTCGCGACGCAACGACGAGCGAGATCGCGACAGGAAGCGAGCGCGCACGTCGAGGTCGCCCAGCCGCTCGCCCAGCCGGCGATCTCCCGACCGTACGGCAACGGCTCAGAAGAAGGCACCCAGGTATGTTACCCGTCTCTCTCTTTCCTTTGCTCACAACTTTGACTTGAAGTTTAATAATGACCTTCTTTTGTTTGTCCTCTTCTGTCTTTCATTGCAGTGCTGAACATATGGCGAAGATGAGGATGCTGGCGGCCAAGTACGGTTCATCGTCGGCCGCAGCCCCGGCGCAGGGCGAGCGCAAGGCGCCCGTGGCGTCATCGGCCACGGAGAAGGACACGATGGTCCTCGGCAGAAGGTACTAGTACTGGGACCTATCCTTCTTACGCTCCTCTGTAGGTAGTCAAAAAGAACAACATGAAAGAGAGACGTTTAGCAGTGCTTTCCTCTTCAGTCGTAGCTCGTCCCTTCCCTTTTTAAGTTGAAACGCATCTTCGAAGATGTCGGCTGACCTGAGCTTCCACCACAAGCCCGTGGGCGACTTCCTCGACAGCAGCCCCGTCCCATCCACCCCTGAAGGTGCCACCTCCAAAGATTCAACTTGGCGGCGTCTTGCGAGATCACAAGATCTGATGCGCATCTCTAAGGGTGGGCGCAGTTGGCTCTGGGCGAAGCCGAGCTTCGAGAGTTCGAAGAGAAGGGCTACCTGGCCAACGTGCAAATCCTGAGCAGCGAGCAGGTACAGCACCTCCTCTCCTTGGTTTGTGCTCCATGAAGGGCCAAATTTGACCCACTTCTCCAAAACTCGCAGGTGGAAGCACTGCTGGCGGAGCTGGAGCAGATCAGGACCGGCGAGCATCCGGGCCACCACCACTTCCACGAGTTCCACTCCAACGAAAGCCCCGACCCTTCGCTGGTGCTTGCTCTCTCCTGTTTGGCCCGTGTGATTGGTGTGCCCACCTCTTTGCCCGTTCATAGGTGTTGATGCACTGCCTGGGCGCCTGGCGGATCATGCCAGGTGAGTAACGTCGTGGTGGCACGCCCGTGAGCACACATACTGATGATGGTGTACGTGGCTGATGGATGACAGGATTTCATGATGTGGTGTACCACCCGCGAGTGGCTCGCATCTGCAGCCAGCTGCTGGGTGACCGGTCTGTACGCCTGTGGCACGACCAGCTCTTCTGCAAGCCTGCCCATCACGGCGCCTGTGTCGCGTGGCATCAAGGTGACTGACACTCAGCTCTCTTCACTTCATAGCAACTTGTACTCACCTCACCCGATCATCTTCTCAGATTTCTCGTATTGGACGCGAACTGGGCCGATGTCCCACCTGACTGTCCACATTGCGCTGGACGACCAGACGGAGGAGAACGGATGCCTCCAGTACGTGCCCGGGTCGCACAAGTGGCCTCTGCTGCCCATCACCTCCCGGTACAGCACCAGCTTTTGTCTATTGGGCTGTGTAGTCTTTCACCCGACATGTCTCACATCGAGGTCCAACCATTAGCCACTTTGATGACATGGACTCGATTCGCTCTGCTCTAGAACCTGAGCACCTGGCGCAGTTCAAGCCCCAGGCCATCCTTCTCAAGAAGGGCCAGGTACGTGCTCCTCGTCGCGCGCTGAGCTGTCAATCGAGGCACCTCGTCTGACCTTGGTTGGCACAGGCGGCAATTCATCACCCGCTGTTGGTGCATGGCTCGTACGCGAACCAGTCCGACCAGCCGCGCCGAGCGACGGTGGTCAACGTCTTTGCCGATGGCACCGCGTCCCTCTCCGAAGAGCCCCTACTGCGCGACGTGCCCGTCATCCCGCCCGGCCAGCCGCTCACCGTACCCACTCCGCTCCGTTCCTTCTATCTCATCTTGATGGTGGTACTGATGTGTCTCACTATCGCTTCTCTGCGCAGGGCCAGTTCTTCCCAGTCCTCTTCGACGCCTCCGTACTCACCGCAGATCAATGAACCAGACGACTGACCTCTGGCTTTCGATTGCGATGCTTTCGATGCTATCTTGGCCAGGAAAGTTGTAGATGGGCGTTCTTTTGGAGTAGCTTTCCACATCGCAGTGCAGAGATGAGCACCTCATCACGTCGTGTTCGTGCCCGTCTCGTGGCAAAACGACCACGGTTGACCACAAGGTGGCCACATTTTATTTTGCAGAAGGAGAAAGATGGAAGGCAACGCAGTGCGAGACCCGGGCTTTCGTGGCCTCAACCCCAAGGTACGTGCTGTCGCTCACCGTGGCAGACACCTGCTGAAGCCCCCTGAGCGAGTGCCACAGAGCTGTTGTGTCTAATCTTCGCATGGCTTTCCCGGGGGGGGGGTTGTGGTGGCGAGCAGGTGCAAGTGGGGAACAGCGGGGTGGAGTACCCCAAGCACCACGGACCCGAGTCCCTCGGTTGGCACGCCGCCCAGGACATACGCGTTCGTGCCCCCCCCCCCAACAAACCACCGGAAGCTCGCCTGCTCACACCTGTGACGCCAGGAAGGAGAGGTCATCTTTTTTCCGTACGAGGACCAGCGCAAGTTCGAGTACACGCTCTCCGACATCAAAAGGTTTGTCTCGTGTGCGGTGTGTGCGGTGTGTGCGTGGTGGTGCGTGCGGTGCTGACACTGTGCGGGTGGTGTGCAGTTGGCCCAGGGAGCGGCGACGCAAGTTCTTCCGCATCGCGTACCAGGTGGACGAGGAGATCTACAGCGGGTACCACTCCGACACCGACATGACCGAGCAGCAGAAGTACGAGTGGCATTGCAACCACAGGTACGTGTGCGTATTGTTGCTGTGTTGTGTTGTGCGATGAATGACACCACACGCACCACACGCACCACACACACGCAATAGTTGTGAGCCGAACCTGTGGTTCGAGGACAAGGATGTGATCGTGGCGATGCGGGACATTGCCAAGGCGAAGAGCTGTTCTACGACTACGCCCTCTCCGAGTCCAACGACTTCATCCAACTCGACTGCCTCTGCGGCTCCGCCCAGTGCCGCGGTACCCTCTCGCACGCGCACACCACCGCACCACCGCACACAACACTCCTACGCACGCGCACGCGCACGCGCACACGCACCTTAACAGAAGACACATGCTTGAGGGCACGAGGCTCAACACCGGCGCGGGGGCTCACACAGGGAGAGTGACGGGGAAGGACTATCGGCTGCCGGAGCTGCAGGCGCGATACGGCCGCCACTTCATGCCCTACATCCTCGCCAAGATCGAGCGCGAACGCGCCACGGCGTGAAGCAGCCTGACCAGGCCGGAAGAAGAAGAAGAATTCAAGTACGATGGCGATGCAGCGGGCGACGAGCAAGGAAGCAGATAGACACAGACAGCACTGGGCAACACTTGCGCGTCTTTTGTTGTGTGAAAAAAAAGAATAAGAGAAGAAATCAGGTGGGTGGCGGGAAGGCCTTCTGCTTCTGTCGGTTGTTCCAGTTCAGGCACTCGCACAGCGACCGGAACCAATCGCCGATGTGATCCGTCTTGTTTATACCTGTGCACGCACGGCTTATGCGTAAGTCGTGTGTCGTGTGTCGTGTGTGGGTGCCGTAGGAAGCGTACAGGGGATGGGCCATCGAGATATTTTGATGACCACGTACTCGCGCGAGTTGAGTTCGGTGCGCGTGCGGCCGTCGAACGACACCCACCCTCGCGTGCGCGCGTCTTCCGGCACCTGCGCCAGCAGAAATGAGAATTGAGTTGTGTGTGCGGTGTGCGCGGTGTGCGGTGTGTGCGCGGTGTGTGTGCGGTGTGTGTGCGGTGCGGTGCATGCGGCGCATCACAAACCTGTATCCGGAGGGTGACAGAGTCGGGGAACATGATGGGCCGGCACGAGAGCGAGTGGGGGCAGATGGGGGTGAAGCAGACGGCAGGCACGATGGGGTGGCACATGGTTCCGCCAGCCGAGAGCGAATAGGCGGTCGAACCCGTCGTAGACGAAATGATCACCCCGTCGGCCTGGATGGTGGTGATGAGCAGCCCGTCGCAGTAGCACTCGAGCGAACACAGATGCGAATCCGGACCGCGGTCGATCACGACCTCGTTCATGCACTGGTACGCTGTTCGGTCACACCACACGGCGTAAGTGTGTGTGTTGGGTGTTGTGTGTGTCGACGTACTTGGTGAACCGATGAATTCGCCTGTGGGGCTCAGCTTGAAGATCTGCGCTTCGAGCCGCTGGCGCACGGTGAGGCAGAACTCGCCCCGAATCACACAGGCCAGGTGGTGCTCGAACTCGGCCACATCGAAAGGCGTCAGGAAGCCGAGAGAGCCCAGCGCGAAGGAGACGACCGGCGGCACAGAGTACGGGAACAGGGAGTTGACGTGCAGGATCGTCTGAACAAGATTCGGCGTTAGTCGATCACACACACACACACACACACACGCACACACGCACACGCACACACAGACACACACAACACAAACCCAAGCGTGTGTGTTCGTACTCCGTCGCCACCGAGGGTGATGATGAAGTCGACCTTGTTGCTGAGGGGCACGTCCTCGAGGAAGTTGGTGAAGGACATCAAGTGCGGCGCCTCCCGCGTCTGCACCTCCGGCTCGATCAGCACCGTCATTTTCTTCTCCTTCTCCAGCCAACTGACAACGATTCGTGAACAAGTGCCAGCACGAGGTTGTTGTTGTCCGTCAGGCAAGGCGGCGCACAGCTGAGACAAACGCGATTGTAAAACGGGGAACGATGAATGCGTACTTGGCCAAAGCGCAGAGTTGCTGCGTGATGACCGGATCGCGCGGCTTCTTGATGATCAGCACCACGCTCGGCGGCTTCTCCCACAACAACTTGGTCTGTGTGCGCACACGCGGGTCGATCAGCAATCAGACAAAGAACGAAATCGAAAACGAAGAGATGAAAGAACGAAGAAGAAAGAACGAAAAGCGATACCGCTTTGGAGGAGGTCTTCTGGGCGGTGATCTCAGAGTTGACGAGGGGCAGGTTGATGCAGTGCTCGGAATCGACCTTGATCAGCCGGATGCCGCTCTTGTGCATCGGGAAGGGCGACACCGGCGGGCTAGGCATCGTCGTCAGCGTAGTCACCACCCCGCCGGCGCCGACCGTGCCGCCCCCGCTGTGCACCATCAGCACGCGGCGGTCACCATCCGCTGGGTCGACGCGCGGGCCGGTGATCTGGATCTCCACCTCGTCTCGCACCACAGACACCACCACTGGCGCAGCGACCTTCAGCTCCTTCGTGCTACCGGCGCTGGAGCTGGCGCTCGACGCCGGACCCTTGTCTTTGTGGTGTCGCTCGCTGCCAAAGAGGCGTACGATGACGTTCTCCTTCTTGTCGTGCTTCTCCTTCTTCTCGCGCTTCTCCTTGTTGGACGACTCGCGATGATGGTTGTCGGCCTTCTCGCTCGTGTCGCGCTCGTCCAACGAGGAAGACGAAGACGACGCAGAGGATGATGGAGTCACCGGTGGCGTGCGATCGTGATCGCGAAGCGAGTCCGAGGCTGCGCGCAGGTGCGTGCGCACGCCGCGCGTGATCTCGGCGTAGAGCTTGCCCGTCGCGCTCGACTTCTTAGGCGTCGACCCTCCCGCTTCGCTTTCGCTCTGTTCGTCGCTTTCGCTCTTGTCTCTCGGACTCGGTTGTCGCTGGCGCGGACTCACCGTCTCGGGCTCGGGACTCGTCTTTTCCTTCTTTCGCTCTTCGTCGTGCGGCGCCTGGTCCTTCCGCCTGGGACTGTTCTTTCCGCCGCCGCCATCGCTGCTCGCACCCTCGCGCTCGGGAGAGACCTCGCCCGACGACACGGGCGACTGCAGCCGGGCGACGTCTCCGCTGCCGCCGCTCCGCTTCTTGCTCTTGGCCACGTGCTCCAGGTCGAGCAGCTGCAACCCGGAGCCGGCGCCGGTGGTGGTCGTGGCTGCGGTGCCATCGAGTACCGACGACACGGGCGACGAGCGCAGTGGACCCTTGTACAGCGTTTCGCTGCTGTGTCGCTTGGCCATGCCCGGCTGGGACGAGGAGAGCCGTCGGCGCTCGCTCTCGCTCGCGGCACTTTTGGTCGACGGCGGCGAGGCCGAGTACTGCTGCTGGTCGACGTCTCCGGCCACCGCTGTCGACAGCAGCGACGAGACTGCCGACGGCGTCGCCACTGCAGCGGCCGCGATGGGCAGCTGCTGCGGCAGGACGGGCGTCTCGCTGTGCGCGCGTCGCACCTTGCTGCCCTTCTTCTTGCGTTCCGTTCCGCTGCCAGAACCGTTGGCGCCCTCGTCGTTGCTGTCCGCTCTCCCAGCGGAGCGGGACTCGTGGCTCTGCCCACCACCGTTGACGGTGAGCGAGTCAAGCTAACGTGACAGCACATGATAGCATCATAAAAGTGGAAAGAGAGAGAGAGAGAGAGTACCTTCTTCTTGCTGGCTTTGGCGAGCGAACGTCGACCGAGGGGTCCGGTCTCGACCAGACATACGACGGGCCACACGATCGTGCCTTGGTAGTCCACAGGCTGTGGCTCGTTCGTGGCGTGTAGCAGGAGGTCGTCCTCGGTGATCTCGGCCTCGATTCGTGCGAGTAGCGGCCACACGCTGCCGTCGGCGTCGCGCAGCTCGAAGCGGGGCTGGGCACCTCTGGGCGATGACTCATCGATGCTTGTGGGTGCCAGAGTAGTAGCACGCGAGGAGGCTGTGCCTTGCTGCAGACCGAAATGCTCGAGTGCATCGTGCAGAAGGCTGCCGAAGGTGTAGCCATCAACTAGCCTGAACGCCTGCTCCAACACGTCGGTCGAGCCTCCAGCCGGGCTCCATCGTACCAAAATCTTTCGCGATCGCCCTTTCGCCTTTCTCGCCCGAAATTGGGCCAAGCCGCTCTCCTCAATCGAGTCCATATGCAGATGAAATTATGGTCGAATCGCGATTAAACTGGCCGTGGCATGAAGGCTCACCTGACGGTTCGACAATCGTTCAACGATGCTATCGCCTCGGCAAATGCGCTTTCGCCGCGTTTATCTGAAGTCTATCAACCCAACTCAGAACGGTTTCCAAATCTTTGAAACGTGTTTCGGAAAACTTTTTTTATTTGCAGCTTTGGATGGAGGACAAGGTGCGGGTGGTGCTAGACCAGCCCAGCACCAACTACGGTAGTGGTGGGCAGCTGCCCGCGTATTCGGCAGCGGCGATGCAGCAGCAGATGGACGACCTCCAGCGTGCCATCACACAGCTCCAAGAGTATTGCCCCCCCCCCTCCGCTGCTGCACTGGTGGCGGCCACCTCACGGTACGAGCCGTGCGTGCCGATCAGGTGCATGACGAGTTGGGGCGTGGCTTCGTACGTGCCGTGCACGATGCCAGCGTTGCGGGTCCTCAGCGCAGCCCTGCAGGAGGACAGGCGACGGCTGGGCACCTTCCACGCCTTCCTGCAACGCAACGGCCAAGAGCTCAACTGTGCCGGCCAAGGCTACTTCTCCGTCCTTCCTCATGAGGTCAGTCGTGGTGTGCGGTGTGTGCATGCGCGCGCTGTGTGTCGTGTCAAGTTGTTTGTTTGTGTGTGTGTGTGTGTGTGTGTTGACGTTTATGCGCAGGTGGTGCTCTCCATCTTGAGCCATCTCGCCCCGAAGGACCTGTTGTGCGTGGCACTCGTCAACTCGTTCTTCGCTTCCATGTGCTCCGATGGCTTTGTGTGGAGCGCCGTCTACGACAGAATCTGGCCGCTCTCCCTCTGCTTCACCTCGCCCTGGCACCGCCATTCTCTTACTCCCCCGACTCCCTCACCGCCAGCACTTCAGTCGCCGGCTTCGACCAGCTGCACCTCCACCGCCGACCACCAGTCCGGCCGATCGAGCGACACCGTAGGCGGCGACGATCCGGCGCGCCTGAGGGACAGCGGGGTGTCGTGGAAGCGAGTGGTGCAACAGCGGGCGCAGACCGAGCGCAACTGGGAGGAGGGCACCTACAGAGTGGTTCACGAATTCTCGGGTAAGGCGACCACGTTGTTGTTGTTGTTGTTTGGTGATGCCTTGATGCGGAATGACAATTGTGATGGTTGGCCGGCGCAGCGACGGCGCCGCTGTCGGACATGGCGATGAACAGGTGCCGCCCGTCGCGGGCTCGTGTGATGGTGGCCTTCTCCACGTACAGCAACAAGGTACCATCATCGCATGTGACCCAATTAGCTGAACACTTGCGAGAGCTGCCTACCTGACCTCCTCACCTTTGTGGCCTCTCCGACTCGTCCCAGGCGCTGCTGTACGATTTGAACTCTGGTGAAAAGCTGGTAAGTTCCCTCAACCTCGTGTGCGTGTGCGTGTGCGTGTGCGTGGTGAGATAATGACAGTTCGCGGGGGTGTGCAGCAAGAAGTGGGACTAGACGATACTGGGCCTATGGGGTTGACCTTCATGGACGACAGCACCCTGATAACATGCGGCCACCGAGATGGCGGCTTGCAGCTGTGGGACGTAGAAGTGGGTACGTCGGCCCATCCAACACGCATGCGTGTAAACGACACCACGCATTCATTACTCACCAACGGTATTTGCGTCGTGATACAGGGAAGTGTATTCAAAGCTGCGAAGAGGCCGACGCCAACGGCGTGGCACCATTCGAAGGCACCGAGTGCGGCAACACAGATCTATCGCACCTGTTTGTTTCGCTGACCGCCAAGAAAGTGGAGGTGCGGCCTGCCACCGCCGCGGTGGCCTGCATCTCACTCACTCTTCCACTCGCTAACAAAATGGTACGGTGCAGGTGTACGACACGCGATCGTTGTCTCGGGTGATGTCCCTCCGCGGCCACCGCCAACTGCTGGTCTGCGCGGCTGCCCGGTCATCCAAGGGCGGACGAATCGCCAGCGGGGACATGGATGGTACCGTCATGTACTGGGATCTCCGGTTCGTTACCAAAACACACGCGCACGCACACGCACACGACACCGCACACAACACGACATGCAGCTGAAGACGCAACAGAACGCAGAAGAGTCTCGGATCGGCGGCCTACCAGGACATGCGGTCGCGCGTGCACTCGGTCGGGATCGACCCGCGGCGCGACGTGGTGGTGAGCAGCTCGGGGATGGGCCACCTGCTGCTGTGGGACATCGACGGCTACCGCGCGTCGCCGATCCCCACGCTCCAGGTCGGGCGGGTGGTCGACAAGGTGCGCACTACGGTGGGCAGCTTCCGCGCATTCCACACCAGCATGGACGCCATAGCGGCTGTCCAGTTCCGCGGCCTCGACCACTTTGTGACGGCCCAGGCTGGCGGGCGCGTGGGCGTGTGGAACACCAAGATGCTGCTCGACGGTATGTTTTTATGGAATGCGGCGCCTCTGCTTGATGAGACCACAGGAAGCTTAGGCTGTGGTGTGTGTGTCGTGTCGTGTCATGTGTGTGTGTGTCGTGTGTGTATGTTCAGGAACTGCCACGAATCGGGAGTACGTGTGTAGTCAAGAGCCGGCAGAGGCGTGGAACGAGGTCAAGTTCATGGTGTGCGACGACGAACGAGTCGTCACGGGCCTTACGTGCGGCATCGTGCGCGTCCTCTCCTACTACCCTTCGGCCTAAGCCTGATGTTGTGCTGTACAGAATGCATTTATATGTCCTCCTTGGACGTCGGGTGTGTGTCAGGCGTGTGTACATGAGTGTATGTATATATGTATATCTCGCTAGATGCTCGATGACGGTGGGTGTGCTGCTCGCAATCTGGATTGTAAAGGGCGTTGAGACTCCAAACACGCAAGAATGTGTGCTGCTTGGCAAAGAGGAAGACCACAAGGTACCCTGATCAAGCGTGCTCAAGTCCCTTGACGCCAGCCTTGATAGCGTGGAGGAGCTCCGCTTGCGTCCTCTTCAATTCCTCCCGGGCTTGCTGGTATGCCCTCTTCGATTCCTCTTGGGCTTGCTCGTACGCCCTCCTCAGTTTCTCCTGCGCAATCTCGTTCTCTCTCCTTAATTCCTCCTGCGCTCTCTTTGATTCCTCCTGGGCTTGCTCGTACGCCCTCCTCAGTTTCTCCTGCGCAATCTCGTTCTCTCTCCTTAACTCCTCCTGCGCTCTCTTCGATTCCTCCTGCATCCTCTTCGATTCCTCTTGGCCTCGCTCGTACACCCCCTTTGCATCTTCGAGGACGCGAATCGCGGATTCCAACACGCCTTCCAGTTGTGTCGCCTTAAGTTCTACGACCTCCGCTTCTGCCAGCACCTGCATAACCAGTAGATGTGAATAATCTTGTAACATCTTGAAGGCAGAGGTGACAGTGAATCATACCTTTCTTTGTTGCATCGACATCCTCCGTCACATCTGTGAGGAGGGCAAAGTCTTTGCGCTTGGCGCCTTTTGCTACATCTCGCGTAATGGTCCCAGAAATAGTGGACCAGCCAGCGGGTGAGAAAGCGATCGCGGCAGCCTCACCGAACGTCGAGTCCTTGTTCCAGGTGTAGAACGCCTCCACAGCAGTTGGGGAAAAAAAGGCGTTGTCCATCTGTGTTGATGTCGCTTCTCTGCTAATTGTGCACAGCAGGGTTTCCCGCCACTTGAACTGAATGCCAAGAATGTGAGTGATCTGCACAAATTGAGCAGAACGCGTTAGCAATATCGCCCCTGGGCGGAAGTGTCTCCTGCAACTGTATGTGCCGCGATAGTTGTGTGTTGTTGTGTGTGTTGTGTGTGTGTGTTGTGTGTTGTGTGTGTTGTGTGTTGTGTGTGTGTTGTGTGTGTGTTGTGTGTTGTGTGTTGTGTGTGTGTTGTGTGTGTGTTGTGTGTGTTGTGTGTGGTGCAATCATGAAGAATCCTCAGCGCAAATTGATGCGGAGGATCCACAGCAAACCGCTGTTCGAGCTGCCGAAGTAGTAGACCGGGGTGGAAGAGCTCCTTCACGTGCAGCATAATCACCACCTCATTGCCGGCCATGGCGATGTTCGTGGTGCCGTTCCAGTACTGGTCAAACACTGCTTTCTCCTTAAAGATTGAAGTGGCCCTACCACTACACAAAAAAGTCAGTTGCTGTTCTCGCAAGTTGGCGGCCGTCGACAAGTTGAGTCAACTGTAATTGTAAAGAAAAAACGGAAATTACCTGTCGTGAACGACAAACCACAGACTTTGTTACGCAACCTGTTCGACATGAAAGTAGGTCCCTCTTCTCCTTCAAATTTTATATTAACTCCTATTGACGTCCCCCCCTCCCCTCCCTGAAGGTACTCGCTTTCGCTTTCGTTCTTTTCGCGTGTGGGTTGGTGGCCCTCCCGACGTCGATCGATGCCTTCTACGGCAGCTGCGACGTGCCGCAGACCTACTTCTTCAGCTCCCCCTTCCCCAATAACATGACCGCCATCTCCATCGTCCACTCGCTCGACTCCCTCAAGTCGGCCGGAGTGAACGTCTCCGTCATCGTAACCAACTCCCCGCAGCTCCTCGTCGTCATCAACGCCACCGCCGACCACGCCCTCAACGTTGATTTCAGCCCGCTCGACCCCACCTTCTCCACCATCCAAGTCGCCGTCGTACGTTTCTCTTTCTCATCTTTTTATTTTATTTTAGTTCTTTTTTTATTATTAAAAATTATTAGGCGACCAGATATTGTTTTATTTATTTATTAAATTGACAATTTATTAAATTCTTTGCATTTTTACAGTCGGACCAGTTCGGAAGCGGAGCGTCGAAGCCGAGCCAGGCCTCGCTGGCGCTGACCCTGGCGGCCGCCGGTTTCGCCGCCGGCGCGGCGTCGGGCAAGCCCGGCATGAGCGTCGCCTCGATCGCTGCCGGTGCCGCCGTCGGCCTGGGTCTCTTTGGTACTTCCGCACGACACGCACTGCACACACACGCACCGCACACGTGTGCGCACGCGCGAGGCTGACGAGGCGGTGACCCTGGTGATGTGGCAGGTCCGCTGGCATCGGCAGAGTCCAAGTGCCCCGTCAGCTTCGTGCACGTGGCCGTCTACATCCCCGGCAGCGTGGTGAACTACACCATCAACGGCGGGAACCAGACCTGCAACCTCCCCTGGTTCTCCGTCTTTTCTGAGTACTGCGACGTCTGCAACTCCAACTTCACCATCCCCCAAGGAAGTACGTTGGCCCTCGTTCATGGCGTGTGCGTGTGCGTGTGCGTGTGCGTGTGCGTGTGCGTGTGCGTGTGCGTGTGCGTGTGCGTGTGCGTGTGCGTGTGCGTGTGCGTGTGCGTGTGCGTGTGCGTGTGCGTGTGGCATTGGCTGACTGGCAACTGTGCACAACACACAGTTGTCTACCCGTGCATCCCTGGCACTCTCAACTGCTGTCCGGGCGAGGTGTGTGTCCCGTACGTTGTCTACCACGGCGTCAACTCCACCAAGTGCTGCCCTCCCGTACGCAGCTCCACCTTCTTTTATTTTATCTCTTTTTTCGAAATGAAGCTAATTAATAATCCATGTTTTTCTTTTTTTATCATTTCTTTATTCTTCTTTATCATTTGGTGCAGACCGACACCGCGTGCACCGGCGCCAGCGCGCCAGCGAAGCGGCTCGACGCAGAGATCCAGAACGTGCAGCAGCTGAACGCGTTCACCGCCGAGGTCGGGCTGGACCTGGCCTCGCTCCGAGCTGCCAAGAGGTCCGCCGAACAACAGCAGTGAGCAGGCCCGGTCTCGCCGGCGACGAGAATTTGATTTGATGTATTTTGTTTTGTGCTAGGCTGAATGTATTGTGTATGTGCCGAATATGTTCTTCAGATATTGAGTGTGTGAATGTATTGTGTTTTTTATATGTTCATCAAGGGTTGTTGGTATCCCTGGCCACCCGGCGCAGGTTGGCCCGAGCGGCGGATGCATCGAACCCGCCGAGACCAACGCCTCGTCCTCGTCCTCTCCCGCCTCCGCCTCCGCCCGCAGCCGCGGCGCTCTTCAGTTGCTTCCGCACGTCCGCCGGATCGAACCCCGCCGGCATCATCCGCACCATCGCTCCACTCTCCTTCCTCTTTCCTCCTTCGCCTTCGCCCGTGCCTTGGTCATGGCCATCATCATCACCACCATTGTTCTGGTGGTGGTCATGGTCGTCTTCGTCGTCGTGTCGCGATGGAGTGGCTGCGGCGGCGGCGGCGTGGAGGAAGAGGGTGTCGCGCCCGACGTCGGGCACGCGGAGGTGGTGCTGGCGCGACGGGTTGCGCTTGAGCGGCCCGCGCGGCCGCGACTTGGTCGGGTGCTGCAACACGCTCGCCGACGAGGCCAGCGTCGACGGCACCGACAGCGAGGCCAACAACGTTGCTGCCTCTTCGCCCTTCTCCTTCTTGTGCTTCCTCTTCTTCTTTGTATCATGGTGTCGGTCTACAGCATCACCGTCACCATCACCATCACCACCGTGGTCGTCTTGCTGGTGGTGTCGCTTGTGGTGGTTGACGCCATCATCAGGGCCGCGCGAGGAGTCGTTGGGAGGGGGAGAGGCCGACAACGAGTCGTCGAGCAACGGAGGGGGACGCGAGGGGGTGGTACGACGAGACGATGGCAACGAGGACACAGGCGACGTAGAACCGCGTCGCTTGGCCGCCACCCGCTGCCGTTCGTCAAGCAGCGGCTGCGCAATATAATAATAATAAAAATAAATTATTTCCTTTAATTGTGGATAAAACAAATAAAAATGGATAACTAAACAATTAATTGAATAATTAATTCATTATAAAACTGAGGAGGCGTATGTACGGCAACTTCGTCACCCTCGCCGCCACAACATAGGTTGCCCATCGCAAGCGCTCGTCTGTCTCGCTGGGCTCAGCTGAGTGTTTGGTGTTTGTGTTGCGTTGGTGACTGGTTTGGTGTGGAGGAGTTCGTCGGATTGGGCACACGAATCACGTTGGTTTGTGAAATGAATTCTTTGCATTCCTGGTGGCTTGTCGCTGGAAGAGACACACACCACAAGGTCTCGGGCTACTGCTGCGTGCGGTGCAAGAACGACTCCACGGCATGACAGAACTCATTCGGCTTCTCGAAGTGCACCCAGTGATCGGCGTCCTGTGTCGTGTGCGTGTGCGGTCGTGCGTGTGCGTGTGGCACATAATAAGAAAAGTGAGAGTAGAGAAAGGAGGAAGTGTGTGGTGGTGGTGGTGGTGGTGGTGGGGCTGTTGGTACGGGGATCATCTCGATCTTGGCGTTGGGGAAGAAGGCGTGGATCTTTTCGTGGTATTCGGGTTTGATGAACTGGCTCTTGCCGCCGCCCACGAACAGGGTCGGCTTCTTGTACTGGAGCCCCTCTTGCGGCTCTGTGGCACACGCACACGCACACGCACCACCGCACATGCACCACCGCACACGCACACCAACTGTGAGCGTTCGGTAGCGAGCGAGAGGTAAACGGTGGCGTCGGCGTACGGATGTCCCAGGATCGGATGGGGCCGATGAAGCGCTTGAGGGCGTCGAGGTTGAGTCGCCACCGCCAGCTCTTGTCGGCTTCGTGGACCAGGTTGGAGACCAGGAACGCACGCAGCAGAGGTTCCTGATGATGGTTCGTGTGGTGTGTGTGTGTCGTGTGTGTGTGTGTGTGTGTCGTGTGTGTCGTGTGTGTGTCGTGTGTGTGTCGTGTGTGTGTCGTGTGTGTCGTGTGTGTGTGTCGTGTGTGTGTGGTGTTTGAAGTTGAGTGCGATCTCAGACACGCATTGTATGTATGACGTACGTGGATGGTGTGGGCCATGATCTTGTCTACGTCGCCTCGACTCTTGATGGCGGTGAGGTCGATGGACTGCATGATCTCGATGTAGTCCTGGACAGACGCAATTCACACGGGAAAGCACCGCCATCAGCGATCAAACCGCAAAGTCTTTCTTCTTCGTCTTCTCCGGCGCGGCGGTGTGGCGCCTACCTTGTATTTCTCGATGGATTGGTAGGAGGTGGGCGCAAAGTCGACGATGATCAGTCGGTCGATGAGGTCCGGGTACTTGAGCGCCATCCGCATGGCCATGTTCCCGCCCTGTCGTGTGTGTGTGTGTTCCGCTGGTTTGGCAACGGTTGCACCAGACCAAGGCGAGCAACGCGTACCATACTGTGGCCCATGAGGGAGAAGGTGTTGATGCCATAGCGCTGAGTGAGGAGGTAGTGGAGGTCGCCAATCATGGCGTCGTAGGTGTGTTCCGGGTGGTGCGGGCTGCTTCCGTGATTGCGCAGATCAAGCAACAGCGAGTTCACATTGCACGCAGCTGTGGGTGGGACAACGCACGCACGCACGCAGCACGACGAAGGAAACGTAAGGCGAGTTGGTAAGTGGTAAAAGGCGAAGAGGGCAGGCACGTACGGGTTATCTTCTTGGCTACCGAGCGCCAGTTGATCCCAGCGCCAAACAACCCGTGCGCGATCGCCTGTCCACACACGACACGACACGACACACATGACACGACACGCACGACACGACACGCACGACACGCAGCAGTCAGAACAAACGGAAGTGCGGAACGTGGTTTGTGTGTGTGTGCTCGTACGAGTGGTGGACGGGAAAAGGCCTTGGGTGCGCGGGAGGTGACGGCGGTGTTGTGGAGGACCACGGTTCCCTCCGGTGGCGGGGCTTTGGCCGTGGTGTGGAGGTAGGGGTGCTCCTCGCTCACCGCAGAGCTATGCAAAGAAGTAATTTTAATCAATCGAACAAGTAAAAGATATTTACAAGAAAGATGAATCAGGCGCACCCACCTGAGCGTGCGACTCAAGATTCGTGCGTGCGATGCCAAGGGAGTGGCATTGAAGTTCACTACAGAAGAGCGGAGCAAGCGATTCCGCATTTGCCGCTGCATGGTGAAAAATAAAAAATAGAAAATAGAAACCAAGTGCCTTTGATTTTAAATAAAATAAAATTCCAGCCCCGCTCAGAGCGAGGCGGCGGCGCGGTGGGCGCGTTGGGACTTGATCGTGGCGAGGGCGATATCGACGAACTGGTTGATCTCCTTCTCAATCTCGTCCCTCGCGTGCAGGCCCTCGATCAGGCGGGCCGGAATCTTGGAGGCTCCCGTGATGGCGCCCACCAACGCGCCGACCAGCGCACCCCTTGAACCACCACCGCACACGCACGCACGCGCATAAACGCAGCACACACACACACCGCACACGCACTTTTTAGACCAGGATTATGCGAAGTTTGTGCGGGAGCGGGCACCTGTG
This sequence comes from Acanthamoeba castellanii str. Neff, assembly GCF_000313135.1. Lineage (NCBI taxonomy): Eukaryota > Discosea > Longamoebia > Acanthamoebidae > Acanthamoeba > Acanthamoeba castellanii. Next base: position 777,468 of record NW_004457554.1, read on the forward strand.
ACAGTTCTCGCCTCCGCAGTTGGTGTTGGCGAGCACGGTCTCTTCGAAGCAGCCCTCGAAGTCGTCAGGACTCTGGTCCAGGTACTTGTAGACCAGGTACACGAGCGACGGCATACCATCGGCGATATAGCACGCGATGCTGAACATGCTCCCCAGCACCACTGCACGCGCGTACCAGGTTAGTAGTGTGGAGTGTGTGTGTGTGGTAGTGTATGCTGGCTCGGGCGTACCAGTGTCGCTCAGCTTGTGGGAGACGAGTTCGGCAAGGTCGACGCCCATTTCCTGGCCCGCCAGTTCCATCGCTCGCTTGGCGACCCCTCTGTCGTCGTGGAGGAGCAGCGCGGAGAGGAGCGACGAGTAGAGCGTGCCGAATCGCACCAGTCGGTCCGAGCGGTGGGTGAGCATGACGTGCTTGCTCACCTACCAACGCAGATACCAATGGGTGGTCAGTCCAACGGCTTGTACCGCCCAGCGCGACGTGGGAGGAGAACCAGTTCGTTTGACGCGGACACAGGCTGGGCCAGTGCGGCGACCGTGACCAGAGGAACCGACACCAGGCCGGCCTACACCGTGTCAGAGTACGAGTTAGCGTTTGAAGTACGTGGTCTACCGACGGCGGAGGAGGAGCGTACGCCGGAAGCGGTGTCATGATTCATTTCGCCAGCGCTGTCCTCCAGCTCCTTGCCGAGGACCTTGTGATTGTAGAAGAATTGCCTGAGGAAGGCATCGGCATACACGTCGTTGTGCGAACCTGGCAGGTGTTTGATGTACGCTTAGATAGACAAACACACACTACACGCGGACTCCACCACAGGCACAAGTACCAGGGGTGGTCATAAACTCGGCAAAGTCACGTAGGTATGCCGCAGCATTGTACCCGCGCTCCTTGATCACGCTCCGGCCCAGTACTGCGTTCATATGAAATGATTATAGATTTTTACACATCAGTATGCGTGTACGAGGTCAAGGCTTCGATTGATGGTACCTCGGGCAAGACGAAGATCGAGTGTGTTCTCGCCGGCCTTCATGCCAGCATGGTAGTGTGTGTAAGGTTGCTTCCACAAATGCGCGGTGTCGTGGTTGATCACCTTGCCAATGACCTATAAGGGGGAAAGTGAGGTGCTTAGCACCTGCGCCTGTGTGTGAGCGCGGGTGGGTGGGGTGCCACATACGTCTTTGGAGTGCGAGTTGTTCGTGTTCCAGTGTTTGTACATGATGGTATTGTCCACGGTGTCGGGCGCCGGCCTGAAGTGTGAACCGTAGTCAGGTTGCAATCTCTTGGTTGGTTGCGAGGCGGTATAGAAATGCGTACATGTAGTCTTTGACCCGCCCGTACGTTCGTTTCATGGCCGACACATCGTAGCTCCAGTGCACGGGCATGGAGAGGGCATCGCCGATGTACATGCCCCATAGGCACCCCTGCGTTGCGCACACCATACCACGTTACGCCGTGAACATTCGACATAAGCTTCCAGTGGGCGAGCACGCGCATGTGCGACACGCACCTTCATCTTGTCTTCGAGCCGCTCCAGCCCGATTTGGTCGCCACTGGCCCAGTACTCGGCCCACTTGCCCTGAAACTCTGCGAAGAGCGAGAAGGGTGAGGCAGAAAGGTCGTTGGCTGATTGAAGGCTGGATCGCGCACCTTCGTCCAACAGGCGAGACTCCTCGCGTTTGGTTTGGAGCGCGCGTACGATCTCCTCGCCGTCCTGGCTCTGTTTGTCTTTGAGCTGCAGCAGCTGGAACAGCGACTGCTTGGACTTTGCAAGGGCTGCCAGGGCTCTCGGCCCATCAGTCTCCTCCCACGTTACCTACGCAACCGACAGCACCGCCGTGAGCGCTCCTTCATCGCGCGCGGTGTGTGCGGTGCGTGTGCGGGGGGGGGAGCTGGCGTACAGAAGACGCAACGGCTGAAGGGTAGGCGAGGTCGAGGCCGGACAGGAACGCGCTGAGGTCGTCTGCAGACCACAACTGGAGGAGTGGAGACCTCGGGAGCTTGTTCCTCCACTGACGCATGATGTTGTTGATTCTCATGGCTGCACAAGACTTAGCCCATAAAGGTCATGAGAAAGAAGCTTGAGACGCGTACCTTCTTCTTCAGTTTCTCCTTCTTGTTGATAGCCGGGCGTGTTTCCCATCGATTTTGCTCCTCTGCAAATGTGATGATGAGCAGTACCTACGCTTGACAACGATAACGAGCAATACGTACTGCTCCAACGAACCGCCTTCTCTTAGCCGTCCTTTCACTCGTCAGTATCGCCATCGTTCGTCCCCTGTGCGTCACCATTATGCAGCATTCGTTCATCTCTTTTGTGGCATTTATTTTGATAATAAAAAATAAAAATAACAAAAGTAACCAACAGCCTCACTCGACGTTCGCCTCTTGAGGAAGAGCAGGGGCAGCTGAGGCATCGCCGTTGTGCTCTCCGGAGCTTTCGGGCTCCTCGTTGATGTCGGTCTTGGCGACCTCCTCGACCTGGCCGACAGGTGGCTGGTCCTCCACATCTGCCGCCGTCTCCTCCTGCGCCACTTCGTGTTCGTCCTCCACCTCCGCAGTGCTATGCATGGTCGTCTCCCCGTGCTCAGCCGCTTGCTCGTGGCCGCTGGTCACACTCTCCGCCTCCGCCCCGCTGGCTGGGTTGTCGTGGTCCTGCACTTCGACGCCCGAGTCAGCCGAGGAATCCACTTCCACGGCAGCCTCGGTCTCGTTTATGGCAGGCTCCTCTTCTTCCTCCTCTTCGTCTTGGTCCTCCACCTCTTGATCTTCCTGGTCGTCTTCGTGGTGGACGGCACGCTCTCCGTCGTCGTCGTCGCTGCTGCTGTCATCGTCCTCGACCTCGAGGAACTCTGCCGTCTTCATCAGCTGGGACAGCCCAGAGCCGGCGCCAGCTCTGCGGCTCGTCGCCTGTTGGGTTTGCACGCGTGAATCGGCAGCCCAGTGCTGTTACAATGCAACACATGCGCTAAGCAGGCGGGCCAATAGAGATACCTTGACGCCGTCCCAGATGGACTCGGCCGACTTCATGCGCAGCGGCGACATGGGTCCCGCCATCTGGCCCAAGACCTCGATCCAGATGCGCCTCCGCTCCCGCGTGACGGCCACCAGCCGATCCACTTCGTCGTCGTCTTCTTCATCGCCATGCTGCTCCTCTTCGTGCTGGGCGATGACGGCCTGCAGGTCGGCCAGACCGCTCTGCGCGTCCGGCGATGCGGCGTCGATAGCGCCCACACGTGATCGGACATCATCGAAGACGAAGTCCTTCAGCTGTCGGTTGTCGGCCTGGAGGGCCTTCACCTTCTCCATGAGCATGTAGGTCAGCACCAGCGCGTTGTCCAATTCTGTTCACGGCCGCGCGCGGTGGGGGATCAATTAGCAGCTTGCCCCAGGCACCCAGTAGTCCCAATTCCCATAGTGATCTCGTACCTTGGAAGATGCTCTGCACGGGCTTCACGGAGGGAGTGAGGTGCATGGTCTTGCCGTCCCGCTTCACCATGCAGCCGGGCATGCACGATTTGAGCAGCGCAGCTGTCCACGGTGTGCTCGGATCTCTCTGCACACCCCCACGTGAACAACGACAATCGTTAAAAAGGAGTGACACCAACTTTGGTGGCTACGGAGGGCAATACCTTCAGCGCGTTGAAGAGACGCTTGTCCAAGTTTTTCCACATGTCGGAGGGCAGGTTGTGTCGCTTGGCCGCTTCGCGTACGCCTTCGTCGGCCGTCAGCAAGATCACGTTGCCTGGTAGGGGAGTGGACGACGAACAGAAGAATGCCACGACGCGATAAGCCACCGTATGCACGACGCGGTCCGTAAGCCAAAGGGGGAGGGAAAGGCGATACCAGTCACACCGATCTCCGAGTTCCAGAAGAGGGCGACGTCGATGATCTTACGGTCGTTGTCAAGCGACGAGGTGCCCTTCATCACCTTCCTGCCATAGGACTGCACGATCGAGGAGTCCTGCAGCGCCACCAGGTGCTCGCCTATGAACAACCCCCGAGAAAGAGTGGTCAATCCCTGCCGCTGCACTTGTAATGATATTGTGCGGCGGCACCTTGGTGAGCGCCCAGCATTTCCACAAACTTGAGATGAACGCCCTTGGCCAGGTAGCCATCGTCCGACTGTCAATCGAGAGCGAGGTGAGTGGCTGGTGGGTCGAGTCGGCGCTGGTTTCAAGAGAAAAGAAAAGTGACCGCACCTGCAGAGACAGGATGTTGCGAATCAAGGCCGGCTTGCTGGACTTGAGGTGATCCAGCTCTCGCATCACCGTGTCTGTTCAAGATTGACGCCATAATAAATGTTAGCAACAATAAAATCGACCAAGCATGGGCTATGCGCGGCACGCGCGCTCGTACCGGTGATAATGAGTGTGACTTGGTCGCCGGGCTTGGCCAGGTTCTCTCCGAACTTGCCCTTCTTGGCACGCTCCACAAGGTTCTCAAAGGTGAAGACCGGGAACTCGGCCGTGCTGTCGCGCGCGCCACCTCCGCTGTTCGCCCTCGCGTTCTTGGTCTGGCCCCGAGCCTGCTGCTTTTGCTGCTGCTGTCTCTGTTGCTGCACGACGCTTTTCTTCGTCTTGGTGTAGCTGCTGATCTTCTCCACTTTCCTCTGCACGACCTTCATCACCTCCTCGGCGGCCAGCTCTTCGTCCTCCTCCTCGTCGTCATCATCACCGTCGGAATCCTCATCGTCGGAATCGATGTCTTCGTACTCTTCCTCCTCCGCCTCAGCGATGCTCTTGAGCTGGGCCATGTCGCTCTCGATGTTCTTCGCACCCTTGCGCCACTCGCTCATGCGCAGCACGGCGCACGTGTCCAGGAAGATGTAGGTCGGCACGTCCCGCAGCAGGTCCTCGTCGCTTCCGCCGACTGCCTTCTTACTATTGTTGCTTTCCGCTGGCGTCGTTGTCGTGGTTGTGGTCGGCGCCTCGGACTTGCGCGACGGGGTCCGCGCAGCAGCCGACCTGGCCGCGGTCTCCTTTCTTTCGCCGTCACCGATGGCCTCGACAGTGGGCTTTGATTGTTCGCTGACTGCCCGATCGGTGGTCTTGCTGGTCGCCGCTGGGGCAGGCGCTGATGGCGTGGCGGCAGCAGCGCTGCTGTCCTCCTTCTCGCGGCCAAACGCGCGCGGGTCTTGTTGTCCGAGGTTCTGTTTCTCGACCTGCTCCTTGGCGAGCTTGACTTTCGCCTTGGCCATCTGCAGATGCGACGAAGCGCCGACGCTCTCCGAGTACTGGAGCTCCGCCACGTAGAGGTGCAGCTGCAATGGCATCAAGCCGGGTGTTAGTAGAGAGGAGCAGAAACACATAAGGCCTACCAACAATGCAAAGGCGGGATTCAAGCACCAATGGAGGAGGCTTGCGAGCACACTTCGACGGCGCACACTGTAACCTGTCCTTGACTCGGCAGTAGGAGATGCCTGCATGTGCAACGTCCGAGAAGAAGAACGTGAGAGAAGTAGCGGTGTACAGGTGCCCGGAGGTGGTCGGTACTCTCATCGTGCAGGAACTTCTTGGCCTTCTCAAACGAGACGTAGTTCCACTCGAGCCTGAGCCAGAGCGGCCTGGGCGGCTTGACTCTCGCTTCCTTGGTAGCCATGAACAGCTCCTGTGCGCCTGCGGTATGCATACCATGTATTCCGTTGTAAACGGTCAGTTGCGTCACGCGCGTGACCGAGCATGAATGATAAGGCAGAACGCACCCTTGATGGTCAGCCTGTTGTGGCTCAAGTGGATCTCGAACACGAAGCTGCGGCTCTCTTTCACAAACGAAGCGATTGCTGCCGCGCCGTCGTCGCCTGTTGACAACCCGCACAAGTAACCACCGTAAGATCCTATGGTCAGAAACGACAGCGAGAGCAGCGTACCAATGATGTTCTTGTAGAGATAGAATCGACGCAACTCCACCTTCGAATCTACGCGCTTCGCAAAGGCGATCAGAAGCTTAACACCTTCGTCTGTGATCTGGTTCTCCTGCAGATGCCAGTTCATGCCGGGCGGCTTGCTGTCCTTCGTGCTCGTCTCGCCGCTTTCGCTCTTCTTCTTCGACTCCGCTGAGGCTTCGCTCTTCGTCGTCTGCTCGTCGTTGCTGTCGGCCGTCTCCTCGTCCCAGCCCTTGGCGTGCATGTTCAGCAGCCACCCGAGGCTGCGACGGCCGCCGTCCGCGCTCTCGAACCAGACGATGAATCGCTCGAGGTCGCGATCCTTCAGCTGGAATTCGTTGAGGTAGATGTTGATGACCTTCTTCACGCGATCGTAGTTCACCGCGTCGCTCCACTGGCCCAGCACTCGCTCCCGCTTGTGGTGTCGGTACTGTCCGCCGCCGCCGCCGCCTCCGCTGTTGCCCAGCGCCTTGTAGCCACCGGCCTTGGCCTTGGGTTGGTAGGGAGAGGTGCCGCCGCCGCGTCCACGGCCACCACCGCCTCCGTCGAATCCGCCCTCGCCGCCACCGTAGCCGCCACGGCCGCGGCCGCGGCCACCGCGACCGCTGAAGGGCGACGTGGCGGGTGACGGCCCTCGAGAGGGTGAAGCAGACGGAGAACCTGCTGGCACAAACTTGATGCCCGTAAATGTAGATGGTGAGGAAGATGGAGAGGAGGCCCCAAAGACGAATGGCATGGGCGAGCGTTGGGGTGATGGTGCGCCGTGGTGAGATTTGGGCGACGGATGCAGGGGCGACGAAGCGGCTGGGCGGAACGGGAATGCGGGCGATTCCCCGGCTGGCGAGTTTTCATGTCGCTTCTTCGGCGTCGATTTGCCACCCGCAGTGGCTGCAGGGGAGGCAGTCACCGCTGCCTTGCTCGCTCGGTGCTTCTCGCCGACGCCACCGCTCGATTTGAGCGACGATGAGGACGGATGTGCAGGAGTAGTGCCACTCTTTTTCCCCTGCTGCGCTGCGGCCAGCTTCTTGTTCCCGCTTCCCGCAGGGCTCGAGCCACCAGTAGCAGTGGTCTTGCCACCCGCCTTCTTCATGACTCAGATCCCTCTCAATTCGCTCCTTCTGTAGATGAAGGAATGTGTTGCGTTTCGCTGTCGTTTCTTTGGCGGGCTTCACTCCTTTTTTTCCCTCTTTTCTTCTGCCTTTCTCATTTTCTGTTCTGGCCAAGAATGCCAAGCACGCGTAAGAGAGTGCCCGGTATTTATGAGGCATGTTGCTGTTGGGCCGCCCTCTTGGCGACCGCGGCAAAACAGGGTACGCACAGGAGGTTGGCGTGTGGGGTTGTGGTCCAGCGCCAGCACCGGGGGCACTTGTCGCCCGGCATGCGCTCCACAGTCACCGTCAGCCAGCCGAGCTTCTTCGTCTTCTGCTGCTTTGGTGCCTCGAGACGTCACCCCGTTGGCGCTTGCGCTCCACCACATTCATGGCTGTAACGTCGTCGCCACCATCGTCACTGCCGCCATCGGCTTCTTCTGAGCCGCCATGGCCGCCGGTCGCATCACTGCCCTGCACGACGCTGCAGGCTGACACGACGAAGTACTCACTGAGCAGGTCGTACTCCAATCGCTCGCGCTCGGCCCTCTCGCGTTCGCTCTGCGCCAGCAGCCAGAGCGCCGAGGCCATGTCGCCCGTCATCCGCCCGGTCAGGGCGCCACTGGCGCCAGTGCTCGCTTCCTCCGCGCCATCGCTCGACGCTGTCATCGTAGCAGGGTGTCCCCCACGTGGGGTGACGTGCAGCGTGAGCTTGGCCTCGAGCGACGACTTGATGACCCCGCGCTGCCGGGCCTCCTCCAGCTTCTTGTTGACCTTCTGGCGGGCCTTCTTCAACGCGCCCCACATGCACTTGTACTCGTGCGGCAGCAGGACGGCCTGGGCCGAGTCCGAGGATGCGGGGGAAGTAGAGAGACTCTTCCACACATCGAGGGGTTTCCGGAGATCCTGCAGGTGGATCGAGCACGGCTTGGGCTTTTGGTAGTGGTCGCTCACCTGCACTCCCGGCCCAGCCAGTTAGATTATTATTTATTATATTGTCACTTTTATGGGTGATGTAGGTACCTCCTCGGCGAGGAAAGAAGTGATGGGCGCGAGCAGCCGCGTGAGGACGTCTAGAATCTCCTCGAGGGCCGTTTGACTGGACCGCCGCTCCAGACAATCCGGGTCGAGGAAGTACAGCCGTCGCTTGGCGCTTTCGAAGTAGAATCGGCTCAGCCTACACAACACACGGCACACACGGCACACAACTCAGCGTCGGTGCGACCCACGAGAAATGAAAGCGCGGTATTGATACCTCTGCCGACAGAACAGCACGAGCGAGCTGTAGGCGCTGGCATAGTTGTAGGTCTCGTAGGCGTGCTGGACCTGCTGGTAGAGACTGTGCAGGGAGGCCAGTATGTACTGATCTATGCCCAGCATCTTCGGCAACTCCACCCGGTTCTGCATGTGTGTGTGTGTGTGTTGTGTGTGTGTGTCAGTATGGCATGATGGCACGGTGACTAAGACGGGAATGGGTGGCACGCAAACCTTGGCCGCATCAAAGTCAGCGGTGTTCTGGAGCAGGAAGCGCATGGTGGATCGGATCTTGCGGTAATCATCGGCAATCGCCTTCAGCAGCTCGTGCGACAGGACCACGTCTCCGGTGTAGTCCGCACTGCACACCTTGACGAGCGAGCGACGGCGGCGCCAAAGGTCAGCAGCAGATCCATCGGTTACGGTTCTACTTCGTAGCACCAACAACACGCAAGCACGCGTACCCACATGCGCAGCACGTCGGCGTTGTACTGCGAGATGATCTCCTGCGGTGCGACGCCGTTGCCCTCCGCCTTGGACATCTTGCGGCCGTCCTTGTCCACGACGAAGCCGTGCGTGAGGAACGCCTTGCTGCACGTTCGATCCGTCGCCACCAGCGAACAGAACATCGAGCTTTGAAACCACCCCTGTGCGGTGAAGTGTGGTGTGTGGATGTGGGTGTGTGTGGTGAGTCAGCGCGGTGGTGGTCGGCGGAGATGCCGACAGGGAGCAAGAAGAGTACCCGGTGCTGGTCGGAGCCTTCGAGGTAGAGATCGGCGGCAAACTCGCGGTCGAGGCGCGAGGAGACGTCGGACAGGGCCGACGAGGTGAGCACGGCATACGACGACACTCCCGAATCGAACCACACGTCGAGAATGTCCCTCTCCTTCTCGAACAACTGCAGTTTGTTTGAGCCAATCATTCTTAGTGCCAACTAACTTGAAACGGCACCACACACACACACACATACACACACAACACTAATGGCTTGGAGGCGTACCGCGGGGTCCTTGTTGCCACAGGACGTGCAACCAGGAAAGGTCGTGCCGAAGAGTTCGGCCAAAGGCACCTGCAGTGAATGATGAGCGGCGTTGCGCGGATTAGGCCGGCGGGGAGGGGCGAGGCGCACCTGTTCCCAGAAGTCGATTCCGTGCTTCTCGACTCCGTTGGACACGGCCGCCACAATCTCCTCGTTCAACTGCGCACGGCCGCACTGCCGGCAATGAAGTGCCGGAATGGGGATTCCCCAGTGTCTGCCGACGACCGCACGCGCGCGCACGTTGGCCGTAAGCGCATGCACGCGAGCTGCAAAGGAGGATGACGGAGGAGGTAGCGTTAACGTTACCTCTGACGGCTGCAGCACCACTCGTTTCGAGTGCCTAGGAAGGAGAGAAAGCGCTCCTTGCCCTGCGTGCCCTCCACGAACTCGACCTTGTCCGAGACCTCCTTGAGTGCCTGCGCCGTGACGACGTCGAGCCACAGGCGCATGCCATTATTACGATCGGTCGTCGTGGTGGTGGGGGTGGACTGATGCCATACCTTGGCGATGAGGAAGCGGGCGAAAGTCTCGTTCTTGTTGAGCGAGAAGAACCACTGCTCCGTGGCGCGGAAGATCAGGCCGCTGTGACACCGCCAACAGTGCGGATACGAATGCGAGATAGTGCCTGTGGAAACAACAACAACTCATCAGCAAACCATATTGCCTTGGCCAAGCACCATCACCCACCGATCAACGGCACATGCGTGGCATGAAACTGTGAAGTACGTACCGAGATGAAGCAGTCTCTCCTTGTCGTGGAGTGCGCGCAAGGCCCACTGCTGGCCCTCGGTGGTGACCTTCATGCCAGCCAGGGACGCCGGCTGTATGCCCTCCGTGTAGCGGCCGTCCTCCGACACCGGCGAGAAGATCTCCAGCTTGTTCACCACGCCGATGGTGTAATCTGCAGCATCACCAACACCACCGAGCACTCATTGACGTCAACGCACGCACTCACGCGACACATCAGGCCTGGTATGTGGCAGGCAATACCTTCGGGGCCACAGCCCGGTGCGAGGTGCACGACTCCAGTGGGTTGGGCGGTCTCGGTAAAGCCCCACGACTGAAGGATGCCGCTGACGTCAGCTGCAGAGTCCTTCTGAGCCCCAGAGGTAGCTTTGTTGGCCGGCTGAGCGCCCTGCCGAGCGGCACCGCCACCGACAACCGGGCCGCCGGGCGCGGTTGGCTCTTCCAAGTGTGCCTCGTCATCTTCGTCGTGCCGCTCCTTCTCCTTCTTTTCCTTCAGCAGCACCATCTTGTCCAGCAGCACCGGTACCTTGTACACCGAGCCAGTTTGCAAGCGGTAAGTGGTTAGTGCCATGTGTGTCGTGCGTGTGCGTGTCGTGCGTCGCTGTGTAGCGTACCTCCAAATTGTCGACCAGAGGATGCTGCACCTTGAACGCGCTGCGTTCGAAGAAGATGGCGGGGAAGTATGCCAGTATCATCGACTCGCGGCACTTGAAGAGGGCGGCCAGCTTCTCGGCGAGCTCCTCGCCCACGAGCACCAGCACACTTGACTGCTTCACCAGGTACCGCCTGTCAAAGAGTCGCTTCAGCTGCTCTTCCGCCTCGTCGCCGGCATTGCTGCTGCTGGCGGCTGCGGTGGCGGTGGGTTGGTCGGCAGTGACGACTGCAGGATCGTCCCATCGCATGTAGAGGAGCGCGTAGTTGCCCGAGGGGTTGAGCACCAGCGCGCGGTTCAGCGGAATGGTCCACGGTGTGGTAGTCCACACCAAGAAGCTGACCTCAGCTTCGGGGTGCACGCTCACCCCTTTCACTACAAACAACATGGGTGCTCAGCACGTGTGCGTGTGCGGTCATACGTGTGCGTGTGCGGTGTGTGCGGTGTGTGCTTACCCTTGGAGGTGACGAGCTCGCGGTAGGCCGCGGGCAGGGGGAACATGACGTAGCACGAGGGGTCCACCCGGCACCTGTATTCGATCTCGGCGTTGGCCAGGACCGTCTGGCACGACCCGCACCAGGGCACGGTCTTCTCCTTCCGCTCGACGTAGCCGCCATGGACGAACTTGCCGAACACGCGCAGCACGGTCGCCGCGTAGCGCGGGTCCATCGTCGTGTAGCGGTGGTCCCAGTCCGCCACCACCCCAAGACGCTTGAAGTCCTCGGCCTGGTTGTTGATCCACGAGTCGGCGTACTCCCTGCAAGCGAAGCGACGACTTACTTGTGAGTTCGAAGCACACAACACACACAACACACACACAACACACACACATACAACACACTCCTGCTGTGGTTAGCTGGTGGTGGATGAGTGGGTACCGGCACAGAGCGCGCAGGTGTTGTCGATCGATCTGGCCCTTGTCCTTCTCGAGGCCGTACTTTTCAGTGACCTTCAGCTCAATGGGCAGACCTGAGCGTACAGCCCCCAGCGTAAGCGCGACCGACCAGTAGAGGGTGCGGGAGTGTGAGTACCGTGGCAATCCCAGCCGGGAATGAAGGGGCAGCAGGTGCCGCTCATGCGCCGGGCCTTGGTCGTCACGTCCTTGAGCACCTTGTTCAACGCGTGTCCCATATGAATCGGCCCATTGGCATCTGCACGCGCACATCGTGCACGTGTCACCAACGCGTGGGCGTGGGCGGTCGGGTGCGTGTGTGCGGTCAGGTGCGTGTGTGTGCGGTCTGGTAGAGAGGGAGCGGTGTACAGGGTGGGCCGTCGTGTAGAATGAACTCGGTGTTGCCCAGGTTCTTGACCTGGCACTGCTGGTAGAGGCCCTCGTCCTGCCACCGCTTCAGGAGCTCCGGCTCGCGCACCTTGCCGTTGGCCTGCAGCGGGAAGGCCGAGGGGAGGATGTTGCAGGTGGCGGTGAAGCTGTTGGCCGCCTCGTTGGCCTGTTGGTGTTGCTGCGCCGCCGCCGCTGCGCGCTGTTGGTGTTGGGCTATCCTCTGCTTCTTGGCCTCTCGTCGGCTCATCTTCCTTTCCTCTCCCGCGCCGCCCTCCATCTCCTCCCCTTGTGCTCTACAAATCGATCGATTCCTCAATCAGGATTAAAATCAAATCAAAATACCAAAATAATCAACTAAAAGAGGGAGCAAAGCGTGTGGGCACCTTGTGTTCCGGGCGAGGCGGTCGTTGGGGTGTAGGGCAGTGTTTGGTTAGGCGGCCGAGCGAGTTTTTGTGACGGTCACTTTTTCATTTTCCCCAATGCCTTTCCCGCATTTTTCCCAGAGCCCAAGCACTCAGCCCAGAAGCAGCGTTTGGCTCAACATGAAGCTGAGCTGGTGATGATGAGAAGTACCGACAGTGTTGACCCGACCACTACGCTTCATCGACGGCCCACCAGTAGCAAAACGAATTTAGATTCGTTGTAATATAATGATGGCACGCCGTGGAGGCACACATGATGCCAGGGCGTTTAGGCGAAGGGCTTCTGGTTGAGCAGGCGGTAGAGCATGTCCAGCGCGTTCTTGGGCTGGTTGTAGGGCACCATGTGACCTGCACATTGCAATGGTGCATGATTTAGTGATGAGTGTGGTGAATGTGTGTTCATGTAGAACACGAGCAGGGACGTGCGCTGTACCAGCGTTGTTGACGATGAGGTAGGTGAGGCCGTTGGAGGAGCGGACGGAGCCAGCAACCTTACCATCAACGATCCATGTTCCGTTCTCTGTACATCGGCCGTGAGTGCCTGAGTATGTCGTGCGTGTCGTGCGGTGCGCGCGTGTGCGTGTGGTTGAGAGAGAGAGAGAGAGGTGTCGTACTGGCGCTGTTGAAGCCAGACTTGCCGGGCCAGATCATGGTGTCGAGCATCTCGGTGGTGCCGTAGAAGTCGACCACGAGATCGAAGTTGCCGTTGTAGATCACCACGGGAATGCTCTTCAGGATGATCGGCAGATCGAACCTGTACGAGTACTCGAAATCCTTCGACTCGAACGGCGCATAGGCCTGCAGTGCAAAAATCAATAATTAGAATCATTATTCTTTCTGTTTCTAAAGGTAGAATGCGAAATAATTCTAATTGTTCTATTTCTTATGTTTTGACGTTATTTTTACTATTCATAATATTTGTTTATTTTGGTAAATGAATAAGAAAAATAAAGAGGGGGGACGTACGGCGCCGCTGCACGCTTGCCACTGCCTGTCGCCGACGCCGAGCTTCCTCCTGGTGGCGGGCAGGTTGAGGTACTTGCCGATGGGCGACAGGTCGTAGCACAGGGGCGGGTAAGTGCACGGCTCGCGCACGTCGTAGACGTTGACGTTACCGGCAGCTGCAAAAAACCGAGCGATTGGATTCGGTGAGCACACAGTTGGCCAACTGCGCACGTTCGACCACATCGCGCACTTACCGGAGAGGGCGATCTGGAGGACCTGGTTGCAGTCGTAGAAGGCCTCGGAGTAATCGCCGTTGGCGATGTCCGGCAGGCAAGAGCCGTAGAACTGCTCCTGGGTCTGGGCCAGGTCGCTCTGCACGATGGTGGCAAGAAGCGAAAGAGAAAGAGAGCGCACAACAAGGTTCGGCGTCAAAATCAGCGCATCGGAGTGAAAAGCTGCAGAAGAAGAAGAAGAGGTGGCTTGGGCCAAGTACCGAGGAGATGAGGTTGTGGGCGTAGAGGAACGGACCCCACGACTTGGCCATCGAAACGGGGTCGATCAGACCGTCACCGATGGCGATGGCCTGGAGGTTGATCTTCGGGTAGCCGCCCTTGGCGTTCATCTCCAGGATGTAGGCGGTGATCGCGGGAATGTAGTGGCCAGCATAGCTCTCGCCTGGTAGGGGGGAGCGAAGAGGAGGCAAAGCGTCAGCGTCGGTACCGCAACCGCAACCACAACCACAACCACAACCGGTGAGTGAGTGAGATTCACTGTACCGGTGATGAAGAACTTGGACTTGGCGAACTGGGGGTAGGTCTGGAAGAACTTCTGGAGGAAGGTGAACATCTCGGTGGCGACCATGGACTGGTTCTTGATATAGGCCTGGTTGGCTGCATTGTTTGAATTGCAAGAGATGACACACGGGATTAGGGAAGAAGAAAGGAAAGAAAAGAAAAGGAAAAGCGAGCGTGCGTGTTTGTGATCGTACCATACGAGAAGCCGGTGTCGGCGGGCTGATCGACGTAAAGCAAGTTGGCGAAGGAGTTCCAGCCGTAGGGGTTGTCCGACAGGGTCATGTCGGGGTTGATCTTGTAGGGACCGTTCTGCACGACGAACCGCACACGCACACAATTGAATCAGGCTCTGCCGTGCGCGGCATTCCTTCGTTCTTTTTTCGGAGGGGTGGTCTTTTCGTCTTCGTTCTTCTCAACTCCGAGGGGCACGAACCTCGAAGAAGATAGCGACCTCGGACGAGCAGCCAGGTCCGCCGGTGAGCCACAGGACGACGGGGTCGTTGGCCGGGTCGCGCTGGGACTCGAACATCCAGTAGAACAGATTCGCATCTATGCGTTATACACACGGCAGTCAGTAACACACACACTACGTAAGCCTGACACTTGAACGAGAGAGGTGAAAAGTGGCAGGTGACCCCTTACCGTAGCGAGGGTTGACGGGGATGTATCCGTAGTGCTCCTTGACGGCCGAAACATCCTTGGGCTGAATTGACGACAAAGATCAGATTAAGGATCAAAATCTCGAGATGAATAAACAAATGACCGGAACTACACGAGTTGTTGATGGCGAGCGGGGGATGAAAAAGAGGGTGCAGCAGCAGCAGTGTACCATGCCCGGTTCGAGGCTGAGCGGAACGCTGCCGAGGGCAAGCGCGATGGTCGCGGCCAAGCACACAAAGATCACCGCGAACGACGCCTTCATCTTCTGGAGCTTTGAGACCTAAATGACCGCCAAGCAAGCGTGCCGGTTGGCGCAGGCGCCCTTGTCGACACTCGGCGAAACAGAAACGCAAAAGAAAAGTGCAGTTACGCGCGTAAGCCCGCGTCGTTTGGCTGATTTCTTTTGTTTTGTTGGCGATCACTTATGTTCATTGGCCCTTGCCGTTGGTGCACACCTGCTCGTCAGCCTTGGTTCCGTCCTCTCGCGGCTTCACCGATGCCTCACTCTCGTCGACTTCCGCTTCCTTCTCCTCCTCTTCCTCCTTCACCTTGGCCTCCTCTGGCGGCAGTTGTTCGTCGTCGCCTCCGCCGTTGGTGCCATCTTCCACCACCACCCGAGGTGGGTCGACCACCGATGGGCTGGCGGGACTCTCCGACAGAATGGTGTCCGCGCTCTTGGGCGAGGCCCTCCTCTGCGCCCGCAGGATCTTCCTCTTCACCGGCATCTGGCACACGTTCCTAGTGTTGAACGTGTTCCTTCACAACGTCAGCAATCCATTCACCATGTGTCGTGTGCGGTGGCGCGTGTGCGTGCGTGCGTGCGTGTGCGGTGGTGCGTGTGCGACAAAGAGTGCCTTCGCACCTTCGACCAGGAGTGATGGTCATGACGTCGAGAGGCGGGAGCTGCTCCAGCCTCTCCAAAAGTGCGTCAAGCCCGTGCTTGAGCTTGAAGTCGACCTCCTCCTGGTACAGCGGCAGCAGCTGGTAGAAGTAGACATCCTCCTTGTTCTCCCCGTACAGGAACGGCTCTTCGTTCCTCTTCTGTCTCTGCTTGGGCTTGCCGCCATCGCCGTGGTTGTTGCTGTTGTCGTCGTTCGCCTTCCCCTTGGACTCCTCTGTTTCGCCCTGCTTGCCGTTCTCGCCGTTCTTCTTGTTCTTCTTCTTGCCGCCTCGTCTCCTCCTCACCTTCTTCTTCTCGCCATCCTGCTGTGGCTCCTGCACTTCCTTCTCACCGATCCCCGCCTCTTCCTCCTCGCCCTCTCGCGGCTGTTGTTGTTGCTCCTCCGTCCGTTTCACCTCCATCTCCTCTTCGTTCTTTCTTCCTTCTTCTTCGTTCTTTCCTTCTTCGTTTTCGTTCTCCTTCTCCTTCCCTTCGTCCGGTTTCGTTTCGGTGTTGGCGCCGCCGTGCTTCACCTCCGCTTCCAGCTGCTCCCGTTGCCGGTTCGTGTCCGCGTCGCTCTCGTTCGTGCTCGCCTGCGGCGGCGGCGACTGCCCATCAGCTGCCCCCGCGGCCTGGTCCGCCGCCGCAGCGGCCGCCGTCTCGTGCGTCCCGTCATCGTTGGCCGACGCAGCGGCCGTTCCGGTGGCCTGCCCGTTGTTGCTGGTGTCCGTCTTGTCCTTCTTCCTCGATCGTTTCTTCTTCTTTTTGTTTGGCTTCTTGACCGTCATGATGTGGAAGTCCTCTGGCAATAGCGCCGGTACCATCATCTGCATGAACGAGAACGATCAGGTTGGTGCATACAACCAAAACACACACACACAACACATACACCACAACGGTACGCCGAAGGAGGACGAACCAGCATAGAATTCATAATCGTGTTGCTACAAAATGGACGGGAAGGGTTGTCTGGTGACGGTGGGATATCGTCGTTCACCTGCAGGCGGCCGCACACACGTCGTGTGAGCGAGCCAAGAAAAACCCCTCGTGCTTCCCCAAAACAAAGGCCCGGAAGAGCGAAAACGGAAGTGGAGCGGGTGGTGCACCAGCTCGTTGGCGACAGTGTGGCCGAGGGAGATGAAGGTGTGGTGGATTGCTGGAAAGAGAGCGTGTCGCTTCAGTTGCCGGACCGGCCAAAAGTATTGCTCGCTCTGTAGTCAGACACGACACGACACGACACGCAGTTAGAGGAGCGATGCATATGCACTCACGACCATGCATTCGGAGAGTAAGTAGTGGCTATTCACCTTCCGGAATGCCTCCAGAGACACCTCCCACGTCTTGGGCAGACAGATCACGAGCTCGATTCGGCTGCAGAGAGCGAATACTTGTCAGCATACCACACACACAACACAACACACACAACACACAACAACGAGGGGAACCAACCTGGGCGAGTGCTTGGCAAGAGGGTGCACGTTCATGTGCATCTCGGAGAGGCCGCGGGTCACGAGCACGTAGAAGGGTCGCTCGTCGGTGGGCGGAACGACGAGGACGTCGACGGTGAGGCCGTGGCACGGCTGTCGTTCAGAGATGAAGAGCTCAATCTTGGTGCCCAGCGTGCGCTCGACATGCTCGGCGATGCGGTTTCGGTGATCGACGTCGCGCGTAGCGGGGCCTCGCGCCGCTCGCTGCTTCCATACGCTCGACACGCCCTCGTGAGTGAGAATGACGGGAATGCGATCTTGTAGCGTGGATGCCGATGACGAGGAGTCGGTAGCCAGGGCGCCCTCCATCGATACTTCCCCGTTTTGCTTCCTCTTGTTTCGCAACAGCTTTGCGGCGCCACCAACACCACAGCAGATGTCCCCCACCGCTGCCGTCGATGGTGATGATGAGCAGAGGATGTGTTCCGCTACGCCACCTCCGCTCCCTCTTCGTCTGCTCTGCGCGCGCTGGTCCGTAGACCTACGAGGGCTTCCGTGTACCGCCTCCAGGACGATGATGGCGCGTGCAATTCGAGGCTATATCTTGCGATGTACCAAGATTGTCAAAACACTGATTCCCTGATTGCAGGTCCGGCGGCCAAGATTGAGATCCTTCTGAATTTAGAAGGAGCACACACCAAGGCCGATCCACCCCAAGGGCAGAGATGTGCTGTTGACTCTCGTGCTGGAGGATCAAGGGTCCACCACGTAAGGTGGCGGCTGTCCTCACTTATTGCTGCACGTGCGTCGAGGAAGAAATGGCAAAAGAAAATATAAAGAAAATTAGATCGAACTGGTTGAAGAAAAGATGAGAGCGATCATTCAACGGGTACTGCGGGGCTGCGTGCGCGTGAATGGCGAGACTATCAGCTCCATCGAGCGCGGCTTCGTCGTTCTGGTGGGAATTACGGACGATGATACGACCAAAGATGCCGAGTGGATGTACATTGCCCATCTCCATGTTTCCGGAGCCATCTATCATTCCTCATCTATGAGCCCCACCAATTCCTATTCTGCGGCTACAGATGTCGCAAAATCTTGGGCGCGCGTTTGTGGGCAGACGACACCGGCAAGGCGTGGAACATGAGCGTCACGCAGATGGGCTACGAAGTCCTCCTTGGTATGTGGCCCGCACAGCTTCTTCACTTCGACGCGCTAACCCAACTGCCCTGTCGCCGTATGAGCAGTCAGCCAGTTCACTCTTTATGGCTACCTCAAGGGTACATTCCTTCTCCTTTCTCGGCCAGCTTCGGACATGAAGTGGTTGACGTTCACTCACACATGAGCTCATCATACACCGCCATTCTCCTCCTCCTCTCTTCGTGTGATGTGCATGCAGGCAACAAGCCCGACTTCCACAAGGCGATGGGCTCCGACCGGTCGAAGGCCTTCTACGAAGCGTTCGTGGAGATGGTCAAGAGCAAGTACCAGGCCGACAAGATCCAAGGTCACTTCGCCACCTTGTTTTGGATTCACAACAATGTTGGCTCATCATCCGTGTCCACGAAGTGTAGATGGTCAGTTTGGGGCGATGATGGAGGTGGAGCTCGTCAACGACGGCCCCGTCACGCTGCAGATCGATTCTCGAGACAAGTAGTAGAAGAATACAACAGGGCTTGCGACGGATGTGTGGTGGATTGGCGAACATAAACGAAACACCTAACTTGTGGCCCCACCATCGATCATGTACAAAAAAAGCAAAAGAGGGTTGTTGGTGTATTTACGTGTGTGGAACGAACGCCTCCTCGTCGCGTCGTCGTTGGACGGAGGAGGAACAGGTCCAAGTCCTTAGCCGAAGCCGAATCCTTCGGTCTCGCGAATGGCGTACATGAGAGCCTCGCGCAATCGCTCGTAGTTGTCGTACTCGGGCAGATCCAGCTGGTTGAAACTGGAGAACAGGTCACAGGTGAGGACCTTGTCTTGTACAGCTAACCGTTGTCAAACGGGGGGGGGACGATGATGTGAAGGTGGTGTGTACCAGGTGTGAGCTGCGGGCAGCTGGTCCTTGCGGTAGGACTTGTGAATTTGGAACTTCTGAGGTCCGGAGATGCCGCGCAGGCTCTTGAAGCCGTCGAGCGGCACGCGCGAGGTGCCCGTCACGAACTGCAGCAGCTTCGCCCTCTCCTCCTGGCCGAACGAGTTCACGATCTTCCAGAACCACTGGATCGCCGGACTGCTCTCCGAGAAGCCTGTTTTGGGTTACACCACAACATCACACACGTTAGTCGCTGACACGATACAACACGCGCGCACACTTCCAGAATAGCACACATCACGCCACGCACCGGTGTAGAGAGTGTTGGCGCGGAGGTCGTCGAGGTCGATCTCGGGCAGGCCGGAGATGAGGAGCTCGAGCTCCATCTCGTTGAAGACGGAGATGAGGTCCTGGGGAATGAGGTCGTGGAAGCCGCCGAGGAAGGCGTCGATCTGGGACTTGATAGAGGTGGTCATGCGCATCTCGGTCACCAGCTGGACGTACTCGTGCTTGTTCTCGTTGGTGACGGCGATGTTCTTGCCGTCCTCCTTGAGGTCGACCACGCGCATCTTGCCGAACTCGTCGACCTCGCTGCTGAACGTGAGGTCGAGCGGCGTCGGGTCGTTCTCGAGGATCCACCGCAGGTTCTTGTAGTACTCGGGGTCGATCGCCTCCATGTCGCTCGGCTGTACGGTGATGCCCAGGATGTGCTTGTAGAAGGAGCGCGTGAAGTGGCACGGCAGGAAGTAGCCGTCGAGGATGGCCTTGCCGATGACCCGCCCGACGAACTTGAAGTAGTCCAGGTGGTTGGGGTTGTAGTAGGAGAAGCGGTTGGGCTGGAACGTCGAGTTGTCCTGGGCCGTGTTGATGAAGAGCGCGTAGTCGGCGTTGAACACCTCCTTGGCCAGGATGTCGTACCACTCGCGCGTCAGGCCGCCCGCGTCGATGCCCTCCTCGCCCTGGAACTGCACCGTCATGCGACCGCGCAGCTCCTCCGGCGTCCGGCCGCTCATGATCCGGTACGAGTCCTCGAAGACCTTGGCGCGGTTGATGCGCAGGCGCACGCCGCCGTAGTAGCCGCGGGTGTCCTTGAGCTTCTGGAGCTGGTGCCGGAACCAGGCGCGCTTGTTGTCAAAGTCGAGCACGCGCGGGTACTTGAGCAGCACCTTGAAGGTGCCGTGCAGGAGGGCCGGGTTCTGGCGCACGAGGTCGTTGAGCAGGCCGCGGTGCTTCTCGGCGAACATGGCGAAGCGCGACTGCTGCTCGGCGAGGTTGTAGAGCGAGCCCGACCGGGACATGGACCGCGTGAGGTTCTCGCGCGAGGCCGAGGCCCGCAGCAGCGAGGTGGACGACCCCGAGCGCGGGACGCCCGGCACCGCGGGCGCGCCCCCAAAGTCGATGACCGACGCCGAGCGCTTGAGCGGGCCCGGGTCCTTGGCATTGACGACGAAGAAGACCTCGATGATGGGCAGCAGCAGGTTGGCCGCGGGCGACTTGTTGGCGTCGCGCTCGGCGTCGCCAGTGGTGTCACGCTCCTTGCCCTTGGCATCGCCGGCCTTGCTCTTGCCCTTGATGGCGGCGTCCTTCTCCATGGACTCGGTGATGATGTCGAGGCATCGCTCGAGCGCGTCCCACAGAGGCTCCAGCCGCAGTGAGTCGATGAAGTCGTCGGTGGTCTGCGCGGGGGTGGCCGGGAGGGCCATCACCGTCTTGATGATGCGCAGCAGGTTGAGCTCGGCGATGGACGACGCCATGGAGAGGATGAGCGTCGGGTGGAACGAGCTGGCCAGCTCCTCGCACAGGCCATCCAGGCCGTTCACCACCACCTCGGCCAGACCTTCGGCCGCGCTGATGAGCTCCTTGAACAGCACCTCCCTGTCGTGTCATGTGTCGTGTGTCAGGCCTGTATCTCTGTGCGTGCGCGGCTTAAGAGGCTGTTCGATGTACCGATTGAGCGCGTTGGCTGAGAGCTGCTGGAGCACGTGGGTGGCGTTCTTGTAGGTGCCCTCCGAACAGTTCTCCAACGTGAGGATGCTCACCAGGTTGCGCAAGTCCTCCACCGGCACTTGGGGACAAACCTGTGCAGAGAGACGCGAGCCCACCTCAGAGTCAGCGAATTGCAGCCACCCACCAACAGCAATGTAAATACCTCCTCGGCGGTTCGCTCCCTGGGCTCCTTCTCCTCTTCCTTTTTCTCCTCTTCGGCTGCCGGCGTGCGGCTTCCCGTGGTTGCGGGCGTATCGACCTCCATGCCGGCCTCAGCCGGCGTGTCGGCGGCCGCCGGCTGCTCCTCCGTTTGAGCGGGAGCCGCCGGAGCGACCGTCTCCTGGGCAGCCTCAGCTGGCGTGGGGGCCGTCGATGCCTCGACTTCCATCGTGGCGGGTGCGGAGACGTCCTGCTGCTGTCCTTCCTCCGTTCGGGCGGGAGCCGCAGAGGCGGCGGCGGCGGCCTGCATGTCCTCCGTGGATGCGGCGGTGGCGGCCGCGAGTGCCGCCTCCTCGGTCATGGCCTGTTCGGCGGCTTCGAGCTCGAGGCGCAGACGTTCCCGTTCCCGGCGTTCCTGTTCGGCCCGCTCGCGAGCCTCGCGTTCCTCGACCTCGCGCTTCCGTCGCTCCTCGCGGGCCTTGAGCTTGGCCAGCGGCTGCACAGACAAGGCGAGCAGCTGCAGCAGCTGGTCGAGCTGCGCGCTGCTGTTCCGGAACTGGTCCACGCCGAGCAGGTCCATCAGGCGTGCGAGCGGACACCACTTGGTGGGCGAAGTCGACGACGACGACGAAGTCGAGGTGGTCGTTGTGGTCAGATCGGTCTCCTTCTCCTTGCCCTTGGCCTCGACAACAGCACTGCTCTCTTCGATGTCGTCGTTGCTGCCCAGGACGAAGCTGGCGATGCGCGGGTTGTGCTTGAGCAGGTGACATAAGATCTCCAACACGCGGCGCGCCACCAGCGAGGGCGGGTGCTGACCCGAGTGCGCGTAGGTGTTCATTGTGCCGGCGGACAGGAGCGGGTGGCACGGTTCCTCGAGCGGCGAGAAGCTGGACGAGGGCGTCACAGCCGGCAGCGCCTCGAGCGCCTCCGCGAACGAAGCGAAGCGGCGCGTTAGGCACGCCGATGCGACTGACGACAAATGCGTCGACGTAGCGAAAGCGTCGAGGATCGTCATCATGATGTTGAGTAGCTGCATCCGCGATTCCTTGTGCGTGGAGAGATTGAGGAAGAGACGGTGGAGAAGACCCTTGGCCAGGGGCTTGGCCAGGTAGAGCAGGCGCACGAGGTGCACGAGCTCGGAGGGCTCAATGATGGGCCGGCCCTCGAGCTCGAGCGGCTGGATGTCGCCGCCCTTGATGGCCTTGACGCGTGAGGCGAGGCCAAGAGCCACGGCGGGCTCAGCAGGGGCGACCGGTACGCGGCGCGGCCCGCCAAAGCCGGGTCCGCCCCAACCGCCGTCGTCGCGTCGCCGGTTGCTGTACTGCTGGTACTGGCGGAGGGCACGCTCACGCAGGGCGCTAGCTTCGGCCGCCAGCTCGGGTGGGAGACTGGCCTCGTCCTGCGTGAGCAGGATCTCCTCGCGCAGGTCGGGACTGAGCGTTGCAAAGAAGTCGGCTGTCGTCATGGCCTGCGCCCGGTTAAGGTCCGCGGCGGCTGCAGCGGCGGCGGCCTGTGACTGCTGCTCCTGCTGCAGTACCTCGGCTTGGATCTCCGGTGGCAGGGCGGCGATGAAATCGGGGCTGATCGAAGTTGTCGACACCGCCGGGACCGATGGCTCTGCCCCAGGGGCACCTATCGTCGGCGCCGGCGCCGATGATGACGACGACGATGACGAGGATGATGAAGACGACGCCGATGCAGGCGCAGGAGTTGCTGGTGCGCTCGGCGTCGCGATGGCCGCAGGCGCTGCCGGCGCCGCCGGTTGCGGCGGGCGTGAAGCAGCAGCGACGGAGCGGGCATGCAGCTGCTCGGCGAGGATCTCGGCGCGCAGGTCCTCCGGCAGAGCAGCCAGGAATGCGGGGTCGATGCCCAGCTCGTCACCGACCTCTGCGGGCGGCGTGGTCGTCTGTTCTGCCTGTGGCGTAGGCGCGCCTTCAGCAGCAACCGGCGCAGTCTCAGATGGCTCGGTGGGCTGCTGCACTGGCTCGGTGGAGCTCACAGCAGGAGCAGCGGCAGCCGCCGAGGCCGGCGCGGTCGGCTCGGTCGTTGGCTGAACGCCGGCGGGCTGGGCTTCACCCTCAGCAGGCGCCGTTGTGGTTTCCGACGTTTGCATGGGCTCGGCAGCGTCAGCGGGCACGGCCTCCACAGGGGCGGGCGCAGTCTGAGCGATGTCTTCGGTGGTGGGCGGCACGGTTGCGGTTGGCTCCGTGGGCTCAGTGGCCGCCGGTGCAGGCACTTCTGTAGGCGGAGCGACAGCGAGTTCCTCGTCGGCCTTCTCCTCCGCACCCTTGGAAGCGCCTTCGTCCTTCTCAGCGCGCTCCCTCTCGGCCTTCTCCTGCTCAGCACGCTCGGCGTCCTCCTTCTCCTTGAGCTCCTGGAGGGTGACCCGGCGAATGGTCTCCACGAACAGCGGCTCGATGGAGGCGGCGTACTCGGCCATGCCTGGAGTGGTGCGGTGTCCCTCCTCGCCGAACTGGCCGGGCCGACCACCGCGCTGGGCTCTCACGCGGCCAAACAGGCGGCGCACCTCGTCCTCCACCACAGGGTTGCCGCGCAGGGAGGGCGGCAGCGGATAGAAGGACGCGTCGCCGTCCAGGTCCCCTCCCGAGAGGCCACCGCCGGGGGCGCCCGCTCGCGCGCCAAGGAGCGGGTGCGCCGATTCTACCGACTCAGCAAGGAACGGATTCGGTGGCGGCACCGCACGCGGCAAGCTGACGTCCCGAAGCGGAGCCCCAGTGAGGAGGAGGTCCTCCACGTTGAGCGCCCACTGCCGACCGGTGGTGGTAGCCTGGTTGCCGATCTGGATCGAGAAGTCGAAATCGCCCTGCCCGCCCCAGTCTTGCTGGTCCTCAGGCTCCTCGTAGGAGTAGGCGTCTTCTCCTCCCTCCTCCTCGTCTTCCTCCGCGGAGCTGCTGTCCTCGTCTTCCTCTTCGACGCCTTCCTCGCCCTCCTCCTCTTCGTCCTCCTCCTCGGGGTGGTGGTGCAACGCAGCGCCTCCCTCCTCGCGCTCTTCGTCGCTCAGGTCGCTTTCGCTGTCGCTGTCGCTGCTGGAGTCACTCAGGTCCTCGTCCATGTCCGACGCGCTGTGGGCTCGGGCTTGCATGGCCTCGTTGGCGGCCTCGATGAAGTTGAGCGTCATGTTGACCACGTTCGACAGCTGCTGGCCCTGACCCGACAGCGCCTGGATGGCCTCGCTCAAGTTCGTCGCGTGGCTCTGGAGGAAGTTTTCGCCCGAGCGCGTTTCCTCTTCCTCCTCCATGTCACCAGCTCGCGCCGCATCGTTCTGCTCCTGCTGCTCCGTGCTGGTGTCCAGCTGCGGCTGGTCGCCCTCCTCGCTCGCCTGCTGTGGCTCGCCTGCAGTCCCGGCCGCGTCCTCCGCCGGGGTTGGCTCAGGGGCCGACGAAGATGATGACGACGACGAGCTTGCCGAGGCTTGAGCAGCATCAGCCGATGCCTCCCCCTCCGCGGACTTCTTCTCGGCAGCCGATGATTTGGCCGACATGACGGCGGTGAGGCGCGTGAGGATCTCAAGGGGCTTCAGAATCGAGTTCACGAGCTGAGGTGCGTCGGGATGGTTGAGATCGGCGCTGTTGAGCGCCGCGGAAAGGGTCTTGATGGTGTCTACGTCGAGCATGAGACGCGCCACCTCGCCCAGGAATCCGCTCGCGTGGGTTCGGGAGGCGCTCGACGTGAGGAGCAGGTAGAGGAAGTCCACCAGGGCCTGGATGACCTCGGGATAGTTGGTGTACTGGTCGCGATCAGCGATCACCTTCCGCATCGCCTGCGTGATCTCGTCGATGACGCGCCGGCGGCCCTCGGGCTTCTGTGCGAGGGCGGCGAGCATGTTGGCGGCCGCCGCGTTCGCCTTCTGCCTGTCGGAAGACACCGGGGTCCTCGCGTTGGCGTCGGGAGAGTGGGGCAGCAGCTCGCTCAGGACGTAGGTGACGATGCTGTTGGTCTCCGGCATCTGTCGCTTGCTCGTCGACAGGGCCTCCTTGTCCTTCTTCTCCTTGCCCTTGCCCTTGGTCCCGGTCTTCTTCAGCTGCTGACGCAGCAGCACGGAGCCGCACGGCGGGTACGTGGTGATAAAGTCCGTGAGGATTTGCAGGATCTCGCCCGAGCTGAGCGTGGGCCTCTTGGGCACGTCCATCAGGCTCGATTCGGCCTCGGTGGTGGGCGTGGCGTCCATGGCGTTGATCGACTCGTGTCCGAGGTTGGCGTCGCTCTTCTCTTTGCCCTTCTCGCTCTCCTCAAGTTTAGGCGTCGGTTTGAGGTCGACGGCCTTCTTGATCCTCGAAAGCGTGAGCAGCGCGTTGGTGAGCTCGGTGATGACCTGGACCGAGGTCGATGGCGTCGTGCGCTTGGCCTTGGCCTTGCCAGAGCTGGCGAGGAGGTCCGGCTTCTTGGCCCCGGTGCCGCTGCTAGCCTGCAGAGGTCCCTTGACCTTGGCCGGCGCAGGGTTGGCCAGGCACAGTACCACTCTACCGGCCACACACCACAATGCGTCATTAAAACGAACCAGGAGTCGACAAAGCTACAGGAAGATATGGTACCGTGCGGGTGAGACCGAGGGCTTGGGGTCCCGCAGGCGACACACGTTCGCCGAAGCGCGCAGGAAGGTGACGGGATCGCGGCAGACGAGCGGAGCCACGGTGGAGAGGAAGTTCTTGGGCTTCACGAGCGCACCGCTGCGTCCCATGAGCTTGGTGATGGTGGACTTGATCTCCGACTCCATGGCATGCTGCAGCAGGCTGGGCTCCTCGATCAGGTGTCGCAAGATCGTGGTGATGAGACTCACCTGCCCACTGAACGAGCTCGTGGGTGCCAGGGTGAGGAGCGCGGTCAGCCCGCCCTGGTGGATGAACTGCTGCGCCAGCTCGAAGTCCCGGGTGAGGTGCGACGAGAGCTGAAGCAAGGCCTGCAACGGATCGGGATGAAGCGGGCGCTGTAGGAGACCCACGCACGCCTCCATCGCACGCTTGCGGTCGGGCAGGGACAGCAGGTAGGGCACCTCCATCGGTGGCAGGATGGTGTCGTCTTCCTTGGTGGCGACGGCAGAGGGTTCGTCCTTGGCACCCACATCCGCGCCGGCGGACTCCGCAGCCATGGGCTCGCCGCCCACGGATGGCTTCGACGCGGAGGAATCAGCGGTTGCTAGGGAGGCGGGCAGCTGGCTGGGCAGCTGGCAGAGGGTGTCGAGGGCGAGCAGGACGGTGGTGAGCCAGTCCGGGCCAAGGTCCCTCTCGGTCGAGGTCAGCTTGCTGATCTCGGCGTCGGCGAACATGAGCTCCAGGAGGTCGAGGAAGACAACCACGAGGTCGCTGGTGGCCACCAGCTCGCGTATGGACGTGTTCTCGATCATGAGGAGCGTGAGCGCGTGCGTGAGGCGGTAGAGCGCTTTCGAGGGCGGACGCTCGGCGGCGGCGAGCTTGATCTGGTCGGCCAGCGCCTCCACAACATGGACGCGCTCGTCGACCTTGGTCGCAGCGCCCGTGAGTGCGGCAGTCTTCTCGTCGGGCTTCTTGCAAATGGACGAGAGCACGTCGACCACCGTGAAGGTCAGGTTATCGACCTCGGTCAGCAGGCGGACGCAGCGCTCGAGCATGCCCCTGCGCAGGATGTCATATTGCTTCGAGTAGTCCACGGGCTCGTCCTTCTTCGGCGCCTCCTCAGCTGGCTTCGGTTCCGGCACCACAGCAGCCGCAGGCTCTTCCTTCGCCGGTGCCAGCGGAGGCGCGCTCGACGAAGAGGCAGCGGCGGGAGAGGAGGGCATCTCGATAGATTGACCTAGGGACATGGCCAGGGCCGCGGCCAATTCCTCGTCCTCCGACATCGCCTCGGCCATGTCATTAGTCGGAACGTGTGCCGTGGCGGAAGCCTCGCCGGGTGCGGGGGCGGCCGGCGGCATGACGGCCGGCGCCGGCTCGGGCTCCGGTTCGGGGTTGGTGAAGATCCAGTCCATGGCCAGCTCGACGTTGTTGGCACCGATGTGGCGCAGGGCGTCCTCGGCACGTCGCTGCGAGAAACCCATCTCCATGAGCTGGGTGACCACGCCGGGATCAGGCTCGAACTGCTTCTTGGCCTTGGGCGGCGCGCGCGGCTTGGCGCTAGCCGCTGAGGCGGCCGCTGCGGCGGCCTCGCCCTCCATGATATAGCGGTTGGCGTGGATGAGCGACGTGATGAAGCGCTGGGGGAAGTGGGCGAACAGCGGATGATTCCAGATGGGCATCACGGAGAGCAGCACGCGCGACTGGATGGCGCCGAGGAAGATGTGCGGGTCGAACGAACCCTGCTGGCCCGGCAGCGTCTGCGTCATCATGTTCGCCGTGATGGGCGACGTGGCTACCATGGGGCCGCACACGAGGTACTTGAGTACAGTGCCGAAGGTGAGGAGAGCGCTTTCGGCCATTTCCATGTCAGGATCCCGGTTGGTCTTCTCCGCTTCCGGCGCGCTAGGCTGCTCGTTGACGATCGAGCCGAGGGTGATATCGCCAGGGGCCGGCGCTTCCTCTGCGGTGCTCTTCTTCGCAGTTTCGCCCAACTTCTCCTTCCCCTTGTCCTTCTCGGTGGTTTCGCCTTCCTTGGCGCTCCGTTGCTGCTCGAGCTCCTTCTCGCGCAGGTGCACGTAGATGTCGACCACCCAGTTGAGAGTCTTGAGGAAGGTCGCCACGCCGTCGACGTAGTTGAACTGGTGGAGGAGTAGCGTGTGCGTGTTGTTGTGCCTCTCGTTGAAGAAGAAGGAACGGAGCTCGCCCACGACGCTTGTCAGGTAGGCGCACTTGATGGGTGCCTCGCCCTCGTCGTCCGTGTAGGCCTTGGGCGTCCACGTGAGGTGCTCCTGCAGCGTGCGGACGAGGGTCTGCGCGAGGGTGTGCACCACCTTCTCGTCTCGGTTACGGTGGCGTGCGCCGAGCGCCTTCGCCAGACCCTGCGACACGGAGTGGATGCTTGAAACGAGGTGGATCAGCAGCTGCTTGGTTTCCTTCTTGTCCGGCTTCTTCTCGTCGCCGCTGGCAGTCGTGGCAACGGTGGTGGTCTCCACCTCACCGGCAGGGGACTCCGCGGGTTGCTGCTGGGGTGGCGCACCAGTGGAGCTGGATGAGCTCTCACTGTTGCCGCTCGAGTCGCCAGATAGGGGCTGAGCCTCGGCCATGGGCGTTTCCTCGGGGGAGGCCTCCGCCGCCTGGTCGCCGGCCTTCTTACGTTCGACCTGGGCTTCACGAGCGATCTCCCAGAGAATGCAGCGCTGGAGATGTCCCAACGAGGAGCTGACCCTGGCACCGGCATCGGTGATCCATTCGCCGAGGCTAGTAGTGCCCGGGCGCGAAAGACCGCTCGGATCGCGCACGAGTCCCGCCAACAGGCCGGCGAAGCAATCGATGCTTGCCAACACCCCGACCAGCTTAGCATTATCCTCTGCACGGCCGCAAGGCATGCGTGTGTTAATCAAAAAATCACTTTTCCATCTGCGAAAGGCGGGCCGCTTGGAGAGGAAACATACCAGCTTCGAGGAACGAGGAGCCATCACGCCACGAGGGCTGGAGGCTGTCGAGGCTGTCGAACTTGGCGGCCATGTTCTCCAGCACGCCACGGAAGAGCGTAGGGGTGTGATGGGCGGCCAGCGACCGGAAAGCGAGCGTGAGGGAATGAGCAGCGTTAGAGCCCGGGAACGTGGGCGGCAGCTCGGGCAGGCTCTGCAGCTTGAGCATTAGCTCCATGCCGTGCGCGTCGATGAAGTTACGACCGTGCTCGCTGTTCGTGAAGATCGTCTCCAGGAATCGGCCCAGGTTGCCGATGTAGTCGCTCAGCAGGCTGGAATCGAGCTCGAGCTCGACTTCGGGCTCCACGAATGGCGGCACCTTCTGCTCCGGCTCCTCTTCCACAGGCTCCTCCTTGACGCTCGCGACATTCTCCGAGGAGAGCTCCATGCTTTCTGTTGACTGCGAGGAGCTGGCAGATGTAGCGACCACCTCCTGCGGCGTTTCGGCGGCCACAACCGACTGCGTGACCTCGCCCGCGGCGGATTCGGCAGTACGATCGCCGGATTCTTCAACGGCCATTGGCGTTGAGGCGTTCTCGGCTGGGACGTCCGCACCGGTGGGCTCGGCCTTGGCCTCGTCGTCCTTGTCCTCATCGTCTTCGCGGACCTCCTCGGCCTCCTCGGGGAGAGTGAGCCCGCCCATCTTGCACACGCGCTTGAGTGCGTTGATCATGGCCTTGATGCCGAGCGGTCTTAGGGACGGGTGGTGGCGCAATAGCTCGTCGACGCCAGCGCCCAACCGCGAGGCCGTGTCGCCGCTCTTGATCACCTTTCGGTACTTCGGCGTGGTGAAGAGCGACAAAAGCGCTCCGATGACGTTGGCATCCACGACAGAGGTCATGCCTGCGGGATTCAGGCAGAGCGAGCTGATCGCCGAAGGGAGCGCACAAATGACCTGATAACAATAGCAGTGAACAAGCGATCGCGCTGAAACAATGGTGGCGTGAGTGAGTAAATAGGTACCGAGGACGAGGGTTCAACTCCTTGCGTCACAAACGTGAGGAAGGCCCTGGGCAGGCCCGCTTCGGCCAGCGCGTTGAAGCGTGTGGGGTCGTTGTTGATCAGCCCAGACATGATCGAGACGGCTATTGTAGTGAACGAAGTACGTTAGGCCACCTCCTTTCCACTCTGGCAAGTGTGTGAAAGAAAGGGGGAGGTACCTAGCGAGAAGACCCGCTCGCCAAAGTAGTGATAGTGCTCAAGAACGTAGCAGAGAGCGCGAGGGAAGGGGCCTTCGATTACTCCAGTCAGGCGGCCGATGTTCCTGCGGCCACCGCCCTGGATGAAGGGCAGCAGGATCCGGAGGATCGTCTTCACCAGCGTACGCTGGTGGTGGGAAAGGTGGCTTTCTTCCTCCTCCTCTTCGTCTTGCGTGGGCTGGAGCTCGTCAGCGGCTGGCGGCTCGGTGTCGACGCGCTCCTTGCCCTTGTCCTTGGCATCGATGGCTTCGCTCACGCCCTCGACGCTCATATTGGTGCCCTCCTGCTCCTTGGCCTTCTGGACGTTCGCGATCTCCGTGTTGAAGCGCTCGATGAGGAGGTCCAGCCCGCCCAGGTCGCGAAAGAGAGATACGGCTGCAGCGCTGTTGCTGCCAGCGACATAGTACTCGAGAATACTCAGGCACTGCATGAGGATGCCGGCATGCTCGAGGTTCTGGTGTCGCAGAAGAGGAAGCAGGGTGGAGATTATGCCGGCGGTGTTGAGCGCAGCGATGCCGTCGGGTGTAGCCATGAGGGCCGCGAGGAAGGAGAAGAGGGAGTCGATGAAGGGCAGAGTGTAGATCGGGTGCTCCACCGAGCCCGTGAGAGTCGCTACAGACTTGCGCACCATGGAGGGAAGTTCTCCGTGGTGCTGCGAGGATCCGGTGGCCGAGATGACTTTGGGAAGCCTCGACCGGTCGGTGGTGAGGGCGCTCAGGGCGTCGAGCGCGAGGATGCGGAAATCCTGCGGCGTGTGTCGATCGGACTTGACCAGCTCCATCAGCTCCGCGATGAACTCGGGCTCGTAGAGGAAGAAGGAAGACAGAGTGCCGAGGTCCATGTGCGCTTGCGCGAGCACGGTGAACGCCAGCAGATTGGTGCGCACCAGATCCCTTCGCGCTTGCACGTCGGGAAACGCACGCGCCAGACGGATGCGCATGAGCAGCGGGAAGTGGTACTTGCGCGGGATCGAGTATTTGTCCACCAGCTGCGTGAGGATGTCGATGTTGCTCTCGGTGAAGAGGTGGAAGCACGGAAACTGGATGCTGCGATGCCCGGCTTGCGTGGCTTTCTCTCCGGCCGACGCCTCCTCGCCCTCCTTGCTGACGGCAGCTTCCTGTGCGCTACCATCCTCGGTCTTCGTCACCACAGACTCGACTTCCATCGCATCCTCTTTCTTCGAGTCTGACGCTCCTCCAGCGGGCAGGGGCTTCTTCGATTCGTTAGGGTCGACGAAGAACTCGAACTGCAGCGTCGTGCCAACCGACAGCTGTAAAGAACGAAAGGTGAATTTGATTGAACATTAAAAATAAATCCAAAAAAAAACACATGCAAGAATGCACAGATTGGATCAGTGAGCGGAAGCGTGCGTCGTACCTTGGACGTTATGTCCCTATCCTGGACGCAGTACAGAAGGCCGAGTCCATCTTGCTTGCCGCCCCAGCCCTTGGTGAGGTAGAACAGCTGCGCGTTGAGGATAGGATCGCCGTGAATGCGCGTGGTGACCCTCGATCGCGTTTTCTTTACAAGTATGGACAGCAGCGTGAGGGTTGCCAGAACGATCTCCGGGTCGTCTATGCGTAGCAGATCGCCCAGATGTTCGGCCGAGCCGTAGAGATAGCGGTTGAAGCTATTCTCCAAGATAAGAGACGTGACGCGCAATACATGAAGAACCGTTTCTCTAGGGAAAGAGCTGCACGGGAAATACAACGTGAGCGAAATGTCATCGCCAAAGATTGGGGGGGGGGCACGCTCGATACCTCTTCAAGATGGGCAAGTCAAGGGTTGTCTGAGGCTCATAGTGATCAGCCAGTTTGGACAGGAATTCATCGAATCGGTTGAGGACGTCCACCCAATTGTGAATGTCGCCCTGTACAGAAGGTGCGTCAGCAAGGTGGCATTCGCTAAAGTAATAAATAAAATAACATCAAATGTTTTTGAGCATAATGTACCTCGCCAAAAGTCCACTGGGTGAAGCTTTTGAGTTGGTCTACAAGCTCTTCGTCTTTGCATTGAGCAAGCCGATCTGCCAGCTCTCTCTGTGCGATGATCTGATGATGGATGGGGGCGATGTAATGATCATTAGCAACCCTGCAAGGTTCTGTTGAGCGCAGGGCAGGATATACCGATTTGCTTTGACGCTTGGCAGGGGTCGAAATCGCCTTCTTCACCTTTGGTTTTAGGCGCATCGCGATCCTTCTTGTTCTGCCAGCTCACGCACAACACGAGCTGAAGTAGTGAAGACCCTCAAGTTCAGGAAAAAAGAGGAAAAACAAAAAAGTTTGTCGACAAAAATTCACAACACGCCATCATCGGGCAAGGAGGCCGCTGCCGCTCCTTTCGTCATAGGACGCTGATCAGCGCCAATACACAGCCCGTGGCCGTAATCTCTCTTGGGGTCGTGCACAGTACAACGCGGAAACGCCTGTTCGGGCAAAAAGAAAAAAAAACCGAAATAGTGCGCTCAGCCAAATCCGGTTGCGTGGTGGAATTAAATTGGTTGGCGGTATTTGCCGGCGTAAGCGCGTGCGACGGGCGAGCAGGGCGCAACACCTCAGCGCCAACCTTTGCGTCAACCGAAACGATCCTGCACCAGGCGAGCGAGGTGTGCAGAGAGAGAAAAGAAGGGAGGGTAGAGAAGACACATTTGCGAAAGGAGAAGTTTGTGAACTTCTAAGCCATTCGAATTGGAGCCAATTTGCGCGAGGGGGCGCTGCATTTCGACGATTTCTAGCACCTACCATCGCAACGGACACGACTGCATAGAATAACGATCCTTGAGGAGGTGGAGAAGAGGGAATGAACAACTCTTCTGAGATAACCCAAAATGGAAGCTATCTCGGAAGCTATACTTCTCGATTCGCCTCCCGTCTGCTCAAATCTTCTGAGATAGAAGATGAAGAGATAAAGCTCATCACAAAGCTTGGCAGTGGAACCTTTGGCACGGTATGGAAGGGCGAATGCTTCAGTTCAACGTACGCGCCAATCAGTCCATGTTATTTATTTATTTTTGACAAATTGCGTTGTTTTGATTTTCGCATGTGTTGGTGGCGTCATCTTCCTCCTTCTCCTTTTTACATCCCATTCATTCGATCTCTTTCTTTATTACACCAGTGTTGCAATCAAGGTCCCAATTCCTGAGAAGGCGAGCGCACTTACTCGGGAGGAGATCGAGTACTTGCGAAATGAGATCAACATCATGACGTACGTTCCCGTCCTTCTGTTCTGCTTTCGTTTGCGCGCTGGCCGACCAATTCACATGGCTTTATTCACTCATCAATCGTTCTCCTTGCTCACTCCATTTCTACAGAACCAACCTGCATCCAAACCTCATCCTTTGCCTTGGTGCTTGCACCGAAGCGAGCAAGTTCAAGATCGTTTTGGAGATCATGGATGGAGACCTGGAGCGTCTGCTGATCAAATCTGCCGTGGGAAAGAAGATGACCTTATGGCAGCGGATGGCTCTCGCGAAGGACGCCGCCCGCGGCATGCTCTGGCTTCATTCCATGAACCCAGCCATCATCCACAGGTAATTCATTGCACCCCTGTCATCGCTCGCGTTCGTGTTCGGCCTGTGGTGAGTACCGCCGCTCACTATCTTGTCCTCTTGACTTCTCTTTCTCCCATTCTGTAGGGACCTCAAACTGGAAAATCTGATGGTACGGTTGCTCTCTTGGCTTCTTCCCCTCTTGCTTCGTTCTGCGCTTTGCCTAACCATTAGCGCCTTCTGTTCGCGTGGCATTCCTCTTTGTGCTCACATCCATCGGCCTCCAACACAGTACAAGAAAATCGACAAGTCGTATCACGTCAAGATATCCGACTTCGGCCTGAGCATCCTCAAACCGCAGCGAATCTCCCGATTGCGAGGCGAACGGGTGGGCACGCTCACCACCATGGCCCCCGAGATTTTGAAAGGCTCCAACTACAACGAGAAAGCAGGTACGCGTGTTGTTCAGCGTGACCTCAGACTGTCGATCACTCTAACGCGCGCTGTCGCCTACGCAGACGTCTACTCCTTTTCTATGCTCCTGTGGCAGATCTACACCTGCGAGCGATTATACTCTGACCTCGAGTACACCTCCTACCCCGCTGTTCTTTTTGTCTTCAAAGGTGCTCATCCGATGCTCTTCCGCTTCGACCGTTATTATTAGCGATCTGTCCAACGAAGCACTGGAAACGGGAATCTGCAAGAACGAGATCAGGCCCAAAATACCCAGCGATTGCTTGCCGTCCCTCAAGAAGCTCATGGAGGACTGCTGGCACGACAACCCAGAAAGAGTGTGCAACCCGTTCCACTGCTTTGTGCGAAGGCTACGTAACGTGAATGGCTTTTCTCACGCCTCATCTTGTCGGCACCTGTGCCACAGCGACCGGATTTTGAGGACATCAACGCCCGCTTGGACGCCATATTGGTGGAGCTGGCGATCACGGACCCGCATGGGCAATCTTTCTGGAGCGAACGCTTCCTCAAGGAGGTATGCGGCCTTACTCCCCAAACTGCTTCATTCCAGGGTACCCCGACTAATGGCCATTCATCTGCAGCACTTGGTGCCGTGGGACGAGTTCTCGAAACGATTCTACCAGTACTTGGGCAGCAGCCTGCCCGAGAAGAGTCGTCGGCGCTACAGCGAAATATTTGCACGCACAAACTACCTCTGTCTCAAGACCATCCTGACCAATGGTACGCCAGGCTTGCGCGGCCCACTCCTCACCCGGCCGACTGACTTATAGTGTAACCATTCTCTGCTTCTGTCCCCACAGCTGGAGAGGATGAGGACGCGTGTGTTCACATCGAAAAGTTTGGCGAGATATTGAACCTGTTCGGTCCGCTCAACAAGCGCAGGGCGTCCAGCCTACGGACTAATATCCTTGACAACATCCGCAAAGTAGTCTGTGAAAGGTGAGTATCCACCGCCTCCTTCCCCCTTGTGCGGCTGGTCTCACGATTGTTGGGTGTCAGGTGGTTTCACGGGACGGTGGAAAGGGCTGAGGCGCATCGACGACTCGAGGGACGGGAAGCTGGAACCTTTTTGGTGAGAGTGACGCCCAAGGAGCACGAGGCCTTCGTCCTGACCATCCTCAAGAAGAAGGGAGGCACTCCTCACAACCTCGCAATCCACAAGAAAGAAGACGGACGATTCACTGTAGGCCACGACGAAAGCAAGGTACCCTCTATTAACCTCCTCCCTCTGGAGCTCTGCTGATCACCACCGGACTAACGTTGCGTTTGGTCAACAGACATACTTGTCCCTGAATGCCGTCCTGCGGGAAATCGAGAAGCTGTCGCAGCTGCAGCTCATTCCGTGTCCCGGCTGGCCGTTTTCATCCTGCTTCGACGACGACGAAGGCTGGGAGGAAAAGGACAACAGCGCCGAGCTCTGCTCGACCTACTCTCGCGTCGCCGATCTGATGTCGAGCATGCGAGTCGAGACGAAAACGGGGGACAAGGAGGAAGAGACGAACCGAGGGGAGAACAAACGAAATAGGGGCGAAGACGAAACGTCGGCCACGACAACGCCGACGAAAGTGAAGCGGGACGAGGTCGCGGACCTTGTACCGACACCGCGCCGCCGGGTAGCGGACGACGAGGAGAGGCGGGCGAGGGCCGATGTACGAGAACGGGAGAGAGAACGGGAGAGAGAGCGGGAGCGGGAACGAGAGCGGGATCGAGAAGAGGAGCGAGACCTGGACGAGCGACTAGAGCTTCTGCGCGCCAAGCTGCGAGAGCGAGAGAAGGAGCGGGAGGACAGCAACTTGAACGGCCTGGCCAGCAGCACCTCCAACGAAAATGGGCGATATGGACACACCAAGGAGTCGCACATGGCCACCTCGATCGAGGAGCTGGCACGGAGCCCCATCGGAAGGCCGCGCGACAGGGAGCGAGCGCGGGAACGAGAACGAGAGCGGGAGGAGGACCGCGAGTCCAAGAAGACGGAGGACGACCGTAGCCGGCTGATCCGTCGGGGGGCCGACGACGGCATCACCGGCAAGAGCCCGACCTCCAACCTATCGCGCGAACGCGAGCGCGAGAGGGAGCGCGAGGAGCAGCGGCTGCAGAAGGAGCGCGAGGACAGACTTAAGGCCAGGGAGCGGGAGCGCGCCAAGGCCGACGAGGAGAATTCTCTGACGACGACGACGACGACAACGCGGCGCGAGAGGATCGCCATTGGCAGCCCTTCGCTCGCCAGCGGCGCCAGCGGCGAGGAGTCTCCCGATCTGCGGAAGGAGGAGGAGCGCGCCGTCGTCACGCGGGTGGTGGTACGGGACGAGGAGCGGGATAAGGAGCTGCGCGAGCTCGACGAGAAGATCGAACAGCTGCGGGCCAAGATCCGGGAGCGTGAGCGTGAGCGCGAGCGGGAAATCGAAGACGGCCCGCGGCGGGAGAACAAGGCCAAGGAGGAGGACGGCGACCTGGGCCTCAGCAGCAACAACAGCGGCGGCGGGCTCGGCGGGCTCGGCGGCAGCCTCATCCTGCCCTCCTCGTCGTCGCGGGACGGCGGCCTGGGCGGCAATGGAAGCGGCATCGGCGGGAGCGGGATACAGGACGACGTGAGCGCGTCGCCCGATCTGCAGGACCGACGAAAACAGCGCGAGGAGGAGCGGCGCAAGCAGAGGGAGAAGTGGCAGAAGGAGGAGGAGGAGAGGAAGAAGCGACGAGAGCAGATCAAGCGTCAGCTCTCGGAACGGCCCGGCAGGGAGTGATGTGATAGATGTGTGAAAGTAGATCAGATCGTGAAGAAGAAGAAGAAAGGGGGAACGACGAGACCATAGATGGGGCCGCCCGCTCGGGCTGGATGCAGAAGACACCGCGCAACAACGAACATCAACAAAGCATCGAAAGGGAACACGCATTTTAATGGCATGTTAATTTCTACATATTATTTATTTGCAAACAACAACTGTTAAATGAAGTTGAACGGAAAAAGAAATATAAATTATAAAATAAACAAAATAATAAAGAAAAGAAGATGAAGAGGGCAACAGCAGCCTGGCGGAGCGGCACTCGCCTGCACCTGCGTGGCGGGAGGGTGGCTGCATACGGAAGCACGACCAATCGCGCCTATGCCACAGACACCAGCAAGGTGCGACAGTACCTCTCGTTTTTTTACATAATACTGATTTGTATTGATTAAATGCCGATTCGGCACTTTACTTTCATTTTTTCGTTGTTGTGCCGGCCTTGGTACCATCAGGTGAAGGTGTATGTGACATCGACGACGGACCCGCTGTTCAACATCGCCACTGAGGAGTGGATCTTCCGGGAGGGCGACCCCACCAAGCAGACCCTCTACCTCTGGCGCAACGCGCCCACCGTACCGTTCCTTCTCCATCTCTCACGCCCACTTCTTCTTCCTTGAGTTCATCGCGCCGTGGCCATTGATCCTCCGTGTCGGGTGGCGGCGGTCAGAGCAGGTGGTGATCGGCCGACACCAGAATCCGTTCAAGGAGTGTCACCTGTCCGTGATGGAGCGCGAGAACGTCGTGCTCGCGCGCCGGTACTCGGGCGGCGGCGCCGTGTACCAAGTACTGCACCCTCCTTCTTCTCCTTCTTCTCCTTCTTCCCCTTCGTCAGCCCTTCGTGCTGAGACGCTGCTCGCCACAGGACCTGGGCAACACCAACTTCACCTTCCTCTCCAACGTCGGTGCGTTCGACAAAGTGAGGTGCGCGGTTTTACCACAAAACTCGCCTTCATTCCTCTTTTCCAAGAACTTGGGCCGCTCAATCGCTTTTGGTGCGTGTCGTGCGCACACACGGCCTGGCTTTTATTTTGTGCTGTAACAGAAACTCGGGCATTCTGATCAACGCCCTCAAGAAGCGATTCAACATCACGGCCTCGGCGTCGGGCCGCAACGACATTCTCGTCGACGGCAAGAAGATCTCCGGTTCGGCCTACAAGATCTCGAACGGCGTACGCCTTGTCCCTCCCCCCTCAAGAGCCCCCCCGCGCGTGTGTCGTGTCGTGTCGCGTGTGCCCTGTGTCGTGTCGTGTGTGTCGTCGCGTGTCCCGATTGTTCATGCCTTTGTCTCCACCTTTAGAGGGCGCTGCACCACGGGACGATGTTGATCAACGTCGACTTCGCGTCGTTGGGCAAGATTCTCAATCCCGACAAGGCCAAGCTCAAGGTTTGATGTGACCTACGCTCTGATGCCCCCCCCCTCTCTTGGTTTGTCGTGACTCAAGTGCCCTCAATTCATCGCGCAGAGCAAGGGCGTCGACAGTGTGCAGGCCCGGGTGCAGAACCTGAAGGACCTCAACCCGGAGGTCGACCACGAGTCCATGTGCGACGCGCTCGTGGAGGAGTTCTACAAGACGTACGAGGACCGATGCGAGGTATGGCCCGCTTAGCTACCGGGGCAGATGTAGTCGCGCGCGCGCGCACGCACGCACGCACGCACGGCACACCAACACACGAGCCCATTGCGGTGGTCTTGTGACAGATCGAATACCTCAAGCACGAGATGCTGGCGTCCATTCCATCACTAGCCAACACCTATGCCACCCTCCAAGACTGGAAGTGGCGCTTCGGTAACGCGAGGCCTCCCCCCACATCCGTTTGCTGCCGTTTTTACCCATCAGATCTCTCTCACACATGCGACACAGGGGAGACGCCCGCGTTTGAGCACAGCCTCGAGAAGCGATTCACCTGGGGCAACATTGTACGTTCCCTCCCACGAGGAGTCGCGTTTCTTCGACAAATGGTTGTTTTCCTGACCATCAGCCGTCATCATCGTCATCGTCATCATCAGGACCTCCTGATCAACGCCAAGAACGGGCGGATAACGGAGGTGAAGATATTCAGCGACTCGCTCTACCCGCAGATGATCGACGACCTCACCCTCGCCCTCCACGGTGCGTGAGTCTGGGCCAAGCTCATCATAGTGCTTCCGTTTTGGGTGTGTGAGCTGACACACAATCTATACACGCAGGGCGCACATACGACAAGCAGGGCGTGACCGAGGCCATCGAGGCAACCCAATCCAAGATGAAGGAGGTGGACAACGTCGAGGCCAACCTCGAGGAACTCAAGGAGTGGCTCGTCCACGCCATGTAGCCTGATCACTTCAATGATTATAGTCGCGTTGATTGGAACAATCTTACATTTGGAGATTAAGATGAGATTGACATTAAAGATGGAGAAGACGAAGACAGGCGCGGATCACGGCCCGGCGGGTGCCCAGCGCGAAGGTCGGCACGAACGTGGAGACGTTGAGCGCCATCAAGCCAGCCATGTAGCCCTCCATCAGATGGGGCCAGGCCGCGGCCGGCTTGACCACGCGCACGTTGAGCCCGACGTGCTTGAACCCGAAGCTGCCCAGGTTGACCATCGTCACCGGGTCGGCGTCGTTCTCCGCCACTCGAAGCGTGCGGGCGCCGAGGCCGATGCGCTCAAAGTAGGCGGCGCCGGCCCAGGTGAAAACGCGCGGCGACCCGAACGTGAGCAGCCGCACCTGGTCGACAGAGCGGACCAGGTGGCGCGCCACGTGAAGCGCGGCGAGGGTGGCCTGCGCCGCGCCCAGGCTGTGGCCGCACACGGTGAAGGTGAGGTCCGACACTTGAAGGCCGTGGCGTGGGCGTGCGACTCGAGAATGGCGGCCACCTGAGGCCAGGTGCTCTCCCAGGCCTTGAGGAAGCCGCCGTGGATGCGGCGCTCAGGCAGGAGCTCGGGGCGTGCGAGGGGCCAGGCGTCGAAGTCGGTCTGGAAGTCCCTGGCCGTGTCGGTGCCCTTGTAGGTCACCACGACCTGGGCGCCGCGGGCGCGCACAAAGCCGGACGAGAGGTCGGTGGCGAAGGGGCTCAAGGTGGTGTAGGAGCCGTCGCCGAGGTTGGCGTCGCGGTCGAGGTAGGCGAGGCTGGCGAATTCGCCCAGCTGAAGGGTCTCGTCGTTGGAGAAGGTGGCAAGCTCCTCGAATTGATCCGAAACGAAGGTAAACGACATACCTACATCATGTAAAGATGTCGAGGAATACACGCTTTGGTCAAACGAGGCACAAGGAAGACGAAACTAAAGAAGGTGGGACATACCAAGTAGGTCCTCGTGTAGGGTTCTGGTGTCTGTTGTCGTCGTGCTGGTGGTTGAGGGGGTCACCGCTTCAAGTTGGTTGTTGTTGTAGAGGATGCAGGTCTTGAGGTGGTCGATATTGATTGAAGTTGCGGTAGAGGAGGTAGTCGTCGAGGTGGAGGTGTTTGAGGTGGAGCTCGAGAAGAACGTCCTCGAACGTTCGCGCAAGGAAAGACATCGTGAGGGTGTGGTGAGGTAGGTTGTTGGTGGAGATGGTGTTGTTATCCGTTTGCTTCAGAAGGTTGTTGTTGGAATAGAAATGGAAACGGTCTGCTTGCGGAAAAGGCACCCCAGAGCCAGGCGTCCAACTCTCGGCCAATGGCCAAGAACTTGGTCGACAAAATAGTTTTGTTTGTGAAGCGGAAGGAAAGAAAAGGCAAAAGAAAAACGAGGTTTCTTAAATGAAAAGAGATTGAAGTGAATGAAGCGTCAGGCTGAAGCACAGATCGCGAAGAAGAAGCCCAAGATGGATGACGACCTCGAGTATGAACCCGATTCAGAAGATGAGAGGCTCACAAATGCCGGCGTCCTCTTCCCGCACAAATTGTACGTGCCCCCCCCCCCAAATCGCCCTATGTGGCCTCTTCGCCGTGCCAGCATCTCACGTGTGCGGCAAACCAGCAACATCGACATTCCGTTTGCCAGGAGCGAGTGGGCGGACATTGTGCGCACCACGCTCGAGGTGGACAAAGAACTCAAGCCCACCGTCGTGCGTCGCACGCTTGAGGCCAAAGACGGCGTACTACACGTGTACGTGCACTCGCACTTCCTTCGCCACACCCTTGCCTTGTCTCATCGTGTTGTGTGTTGTGTTGTGCGTTGTGTGTTGTGTGTTGTGTTGCGTGCAGGACCTACGAGGCGCTGGAGGTGCGGATGTTACGAACGGTGGTGAGTTCATTCTTCGACATGCTCCTTCTCACCATCGACACCATAAAGGCCTTTGGCGAGCAGGAGCAACTCCCCGCCTGATCACATCACCGCCACCCGTTCATCTCTGTCTCTGTCTCCATCTTCGTCTTCGTCTTCGTCTTCTCTTCTTAGCGTCTAACGAGCACGTGATGGCGGGGCTCACTTGCGGGCGAGGTGGTCGGCAATGGATTGGATGAGGGCGGCCTTGCTCCTGCCGCCTCCGCGTATGCCCTCCTGCGCGCGGAAGGCCCTGAGTTCCTCCATGGTGTGGCTCCCGAGGTTGGACACGTCCAACTTGATCCGATTGCCGGCTTCCTCCTCCTCGCTCTCGTCGCTGTCGGCCTTCTCCTTGGCCTCACCCTCGTCGCCATCGTCATCTTCCTCTTCCTCTGCTCCCTCGTCCTTCTTGCTGGACTCTTTGTGGAACGCGAGGAGGGCATCGGTGATCGTCTTCCGGGATCGGCCGTATTGCGTCACCCCGAGGCGCTGGCAGTGGGCCTTCAGCTCGGCCACCGAGTACGCGTAGAGTTGGGTGAAGTTCAGCTGCTCCTCCTCCTCGTCATCGTTCTTGGTGGTGGCCAACATCTTCTTCGTCGCTGTCGTCGTCTTCTTCTCCTTCTCGTCCTCCACCTCGTCCTCATCTTCGTCATCAGAGCTCTCCTTTGCCTTTCCACCCTTCTTCTCCTCCTTCTCGACCTCCATCTCGTCTTCGTCGCTGCTGTCCTCCTCTTCATCCAGCGTAAGTTTCGTGACGGTGGGCGCCGACGACGAGGACGAAGACGTCGAGGAGGAGGTGGAGGTGGAGGTGGCCTTGCTGTTGGCAGCCGCCTGCTTGGCCTCGGCGATGACGGTGCTGTTGCGTTCGTAGATCTCGTGCTCGATGGTGTTCTTCATGATCAGCCGGATCAGGGTGAGCTGCTTGTTCTGGCCCTGGCGGTGCGCGCGGCCGATGGCCTGCGACTCGATGGCGGCGATCTCCTCGGGCTTGCCGCTCACGGGATCGAGCAAGATGATGTGCGTCGCTTCGGTCTGACGATGAAGAAGAGGTAAGGTAAGGTCAGCGATGCCACCTATGCATAGGTGGCGCAGGCGAGGTGTTGGGGAAAGATGTGCGTACGAGGTTGGTGCCCGAGGCAGCCTTCTCCAGCGAGAGCATGATCACGCGCGACGACTTGGGGTCTTCGTCCTCGCTCTCCTTGAACGTGCCGATGGCCTTGTTACGCTGTGGTTGTGGTTGTGGTTGTGGTTGTGGTTGTGGTTAGGCTAACCGTATGGGCCAGTGAGTGAGTGGTTCGCCAGAGTAGTTACCTGCCACACATTGCCACGAACGTAGACGTTGTTGATGTGATTCTCCTTCAAAGTGTCGCCCACCTGCGCAAAATGATGGAGTCAGGGTCCACAGCCAAGCTTGAAAAGAGTTAATAAATAGAGGCAAGAAAGCGAACGCACCTTGTGGAGCATCCCGTCCCACTGCGAAAAGATGATGATACGGTTGTCCTTCTTCTTTAGCAGCTCGCCCAGCAGTTTGATCAGCTGCGCCATCTTGGTGCCGTATTTCTGGATCAGCCCGCTCACCTCATGCTTCTCCTCGATCGCCTCCTTTTGCTCCTGTTTGTTGTGTTGTTGGTCAGCACCTACGCCACCACCTCCCCCTCCCCAACCACCTGCCAGCAGCGTCAAAGGGGGGGGGTACGGACCTCTTCGAGGACTTGGGTGAGCTGGCCGCGAGTGAGCGGATTCCTGCAGGTGGGACAGCGCGAGGCCACGCCCAGCGCGCTTTCGATACAGGCGCGGCAGTACATGTGCCCGCACCTGTACGTACACGCCGGAATCGAGGATGTCAGGGGGGAGACGGAGAGGGGAGGGGGGCTAAGCGTGGTGTTCACGCACGGGGTGATGGTGAGCTGCGTGATGGTCTCGAAGCAGATCACACACGGCTCCTCGGCCGAGCGCGACACCTAATATTCGATAGCACACAGCCGTGCGCGTCAGCTCGATGCCCACAGGCCATTGACTTCGCGGTGAAGAGAAGAAGTAGAAGAAGACGCTCACCTGAGGGATGATGGACTCGAAGTAGGCGAGGGTGGCGCGGTAGTTGGCGATGTCCTTCTTATAGGAGGCGATGGAAGTCGCGAGGGCGCTCAGCCTGGTTTTGAGGCTCTGCTTGACGTAGGCCCCCGTCGCCTCGCGCAGTTCGATCCGTGTCTGGCGCTCTTCGGCTTCGACGTCGCGCAGTTGCTCGACCGCCTGGCGCTCCTCGTCCTGCTTGTGCGCGATCATCTCCTTGCGGATGTCGTCCAGCGTCTTCTTTTCGATGCCCAACACCCGACGGTCGATCTCGGAGATCTGCATGTGGCTGCGCAAGAGCACGAGACACCAGAGAATGAGAATGAGATGAGAAGAGAGTGGTCGAGCTTTGAAGCTGCCATGCACTCTCGGCCGACCAACACCGCGCTGCAGGGAGAGGGACTCACCAGCACAGCTGGCGCATGCGTAGCGTGTCGTGGTTCCGCTTGGCGTCTTCATACATACCCTAT
Source organism: Acanthamoeba castellanii str. Neff (assembly GCF_000313135.1). Classification (NCBI taxonomy): domain Eukaryota; phylum Discosea; order Longamoebia; family Acanthamoebidae; genus Acanthamoeba; species Acanthamoeba castellanii. Next base: position 820,964 of record NW_004457554.1, read on the forward strand.
TCAGAGAGAGAGGAAGAGAAGAGAGGCGTGTGAGTAGGCGCGCTAGTCTGAAGACTGTCGAGTGTGTGCCCACGCAGTACGTACCAACTCGACTTCGGAGGGTTCAAGGAAGATCAGCTGCTCGACGATCTCCGGGATGTTGTACTCGTCGCCGATGCTCGCCTTGGTGTTGCGCCAGAAGATGTTGCGCCTGTCGTTGCGCAACAGACGGGTCGTCAGTGAGGCCGAAAACAAAGGTCAGTCTGCAAGCAAGCAGTTGTGCATTACCTGATGGTTTCAAAGTAGCGGCGCTCCAGCTCACCCACCGGGTTCGTGAGCGCCCTTGGGATCCGACTTTGCAAGAAGCGAAGAGCGCCGTTCTGCGCGAGCGCGCGCGTGTGTGCAGGAAGGAATGAAAGCGTCGCCACGTTGCCGTGAGCAACCAACGCCGCCAAACTATACTATGAACAGAGGTGGTGGACAAGGGTGCGTACCAGCGACTGTCTCGCGTGTGGAAGAGGCGTTCCGGACACGTACCAACGGTACGACGATTGCAGGTTATTAATGGCGTGCTGAGCAGCGTACCGAGCCACGCACAAAGGGACGGGGCTGGCGTCAGTAGCGCGTACGATGCGGGACACGTCAAGAGGCAAGGGCACGCACGATGTAAAAGTTGGTCCTCTTCTGCGCGTAATCGTCGCACAGGACCTCATGTCCCTCGTCGACAATCAACCTGGCGGCGGAGGTGGCGGAGGCGGCGACGCAAGGCGGTCAGGACTGAGCCAGACGCGTTGAATGGAAGGACGGGACAGGTGTGTGCTTACCGATGCCAAAAGAAATGTTCCAAGATGGGGCAGGTCTGCATAAACGGGTTGACCCGCCTCTTCAGCTCTTGCGCACTCGTCTTCACCTCGCATTGTCGACCGACAATATCTGTTTGGTTTGACAAACACACAGGAGTGTGGGGTGGAGTGGGTCAATGAGCTAAAACCATGGCACCAGCCGACGCGAGTGCGGTTTGATGCATGCAGTTACGTACCGAGAGGTCCGTGGTTGTCGATACAGCCCAACTGCAGGTAGATCTTGTTCTTGAGCAGCTGGAAAGACACGATCACCACATCTGCTTTCATGACATCCCTAATAAGAGTGACCGCGACATGTCAGATAGAGGTTGGTTGGTACGCCGCCGCCGCCGCCGCCACACCAGAGAGGGATCGGACAGCGCACCTGTAGGTGACCTTCTGACATTGGACAATGGTAGTGAGCACCAGGACATCGAGGCTGGGCTTGATGTTCTTCTTGATCTCGTCAGTCCACTGCTTGACCAGATGATTCGGCGCCAGGATCTATGAGGCACAAGAGAGCGCACAATGAGCAAAACCGGCGCGGCCGTGTACGGCTTGGAGGGGAGCGTGGGCGGGTACGAGGGTGGCCTTGGTGACGAAATGTGAATCGTCAACGGCGGGCGGACGCGTAAGGTCGAGAGGGTTGGCGAGCACGAGAGAGAGCATGGTGATCGTCTTGCCCAGGCCCATTTCGTCCGCGTAGATTCCGCCCTTGGTGTAGAATAAGGCCTCCTTCTTCTCGGTGGGCAGAAGGAAGCGCTTCTTGAGCGTATTGAACTGGATGTCCGTCCAGTCGACCTTCGTGAGCTTGGGCACTGAGAAGCCCTTGCCTGTTCACCACGACGAGACCATGATCAGTGGACGAGAACAGTTGAGGCGAAGGCGGCGTCGACTCGTTCAACAGGCGTGTGCATGGTGGGCGAAGATGGCCTACCCTCTTTGATAGTATTCTCGAGATTGTTCATCCAGGCGAGCGCGTTCAGCTGGTAGCCGTACAGCTTGGTCTAGGTGGACGTCGTCACATGGGTGAACATTGGCCTGAAAAGAAGCGAGTCTCGAAAACGAAGGGAGAGAAGGGAGGGAAGTGTGTACCTGGATGCGAGCAGGCTGCTTGCGATGGGTGAGGGGCACGGTGGGACAGTCTGTTGATGGGAGGAAGGGCAGAAGACTGAGCATATGATCCAGCACACCAGCGAACAGCAGCAAGAGTGGAGAGTGTAACGAACTGTTCTCAAACATTTCCATGGACTTGTCCTTCTCCGTCATGCAATCGATGACAGCGTGGGTCCTGCCCGCCTGCCAGATCAGTTCAAACACCAGATTGCGCGTCGTGATCGGCAGACCGTTCTTGACCATTGCCTCTGCTCGTCGACGCACCGCGTGAGCGAAAGAAAGATGTTGCACGCTCCCACGAGTGGTGTAGGATACGAACCAAATCTGCCTACGTCGAGCTTGAGCGCAAACTGTGCCATTCGGATGGCACCCGACTCCCACTGATCTTTAAACTGTTCCGGGGTGTCCGTCTGTTTCGACCACATCCCGTGGTACTTGTCGGCGATCCACTCCTCCGGTATCTTCTCCTCCCGGGGCAGAATGCTCCACTTGGTCTTCCACAGCTTGCTTGAGGAGAACTTGTCCTTCTCGTCGCCCCATACGGCTGTACACCGCAACATGACGAACAACCGCGCGTGTGTGTGAACGAGCGGCCCAGTAGCGGCGGCGCGAGTGCCACGCAGGTGAGGAGGGGACGAAACCTCGCTTCTTGTCTTTCTTGGGCGTTCGCCTAGCGCGGAGGAGGGTTTCGGCTTCATCAGGTTCCCCTTGCATCTCCTGAGATATTGGGCAGCGCATCAGCGATGGACCAGCCGTACACAGCCTGACCCGTAAAGTGAAGCGACGTACCTTGAGCACCTTCCGCAGTTCGGTTATTGTGGAGTGGTGGGCGCTTGCGAAGCCTTCCAAACGCCCAACTGGCTGCTGCTTCGCATCACGGAGTTCATAGACATCGTAGTACGAGCGCTCCTGTGACGCCACATACGCGCACCACGCCATGTCACGCGCGACGCGTTGGTGTGAGAGCATTGAATGGCGGTTCTCACTGGGCAGGGGCAGGCAAGGCCTTGTTTACCCCTCGCAGTATTGTCGCGGCGAACGGCTTCTTGAAGGAGTCGATATCCGGAAGAGGCGTCTTCATGAAAGCCTTCTGTGCCTCGAGTTCCTTCTTTTCCTTGGCCTTGGCCAGCGCCTTGCTCCGTGCTTCATGGTAGGGCTGCAAAACCCCAAGACGTAAATAGCACCGCACCACAAGCGTCGGATTCACATGATCCCTCCACCCCTCACGACAGAACAGAAGATCATAGAAACGTACCACCTGAGCGTTCCAAGGTGCCCTGGACCCGCACCCACTGCACGTCGGCTCCGTTCGCTTGCTGTTGTAGTGTCCACAACCATAGCAGTTGAACGTCATCGGAGGCACCTTGAACTTGAGCTCTGCACCAACATCGCGTGAGCCATAATGGCCATGCACACCATTTCTTGAGAACATGCAGCACAGGTTGGGCATACCGGACTCATCAACGGTGCTGTGGTTGCGCGTGCGCCACTTGAGAAGGAGCGGAATGCGCAGTGACTTCAGCACAACCCAGCGACCCGAGGCGGCTTCGACCTCCTGCTGCACGTTCTCGTCGATCACCGCATCGTTCACGGACTCACCCACGTCCTCATCTTCGCCGTCGGTCGTTGCCTTTCGCTTTCTGGACCTAGCCTGGCCTTTTTTCGCTGCGGTCTTGCTGGCTGTCTTCTTGGTTGGCTTCTTTTCGCCGTCGTCATCTTCCTCTTCATCCAGGTAGTCTTCTCCCTCGTCGTCGAGCTTCTCCTTGCCCTTGCCCTTCTTGCTAGTCTTGGATGGGGTCGTCTTCTTCGTCTTTGTTGTCTCTGCTTCAGAATCTTGCTCCGATTCTTCATCTTCGCCATTCGCCTCCACTTTCCTCTTCTTGGTCGCTGTGGATCGTGTGCTACGACGAGGTGTCTTGGCGTTTGTCTTGGGTGATGATGCCTTGCCATCGTCATCCGATTCGGCCGTAATCTTACGCTTTCGTGACGTGCTACGCGAATTTGCCTTTGCAGCAGGCGCCTTCTTCTGCTTCTTGGAGACTGCCTGCTTAGGCTCTTCCTCCTCTTCCGACGTGGAGAGGTAAATAGAGACTGAGGGCGACTCCATCTTCCTCTCCAGCTAGCAATCAACCCCGACTGAGTTTGCGCAAAAGCCCAAGGCTGTTTTGGCTTCCGCGAAACAATTTATAAAAAGCAGACCAAAAGAAGCAGACTTTCTCGCGGAAGTGAAGTGGTAAAGTCATTTAATCAGTAACAACAAGTGCGGCTTTCTCCGTTCTTATCAGGTCGGGCGACCATGCTCCTCTGCATTAGTAGCCGCCATCGCACTCGGGACAGCACTTGCGGTGGTCGGGGCAGCACTCGCCGGCCTTGAGGTACTTGCCGTGCTCGTCCGGATAACAGCCCTGCGCGTCGGCGTAGAACACGCCGCAGTCGAGCTCGATCGGGTAGCAGCCCTGGGCGTCGCGGTAGCGCCACTCGCGGCCCACCTTGCGCGGGCAGCACCCGTGGCCGTCCTTCCACTGGCCGCCGGGGCACTTCTTCTTGTCGTCCTCGCACGGCTTGTCGGTCGTGGTCTTGCGGCACTCCTCGGTCGTGGTGGTGGTGGTGTGCTTCTTGGTAGTGGTGGTCTCCTTGGGGCACTCCTCGGTCGTCGTGGTGGTGGCGCTTCTTGGTCGTGGTGGTCTCCTTGGGGCACTCCTCCGTCGTCGTGGTGGTGTGCTTGGGGCAATCCTCGGTCGTGGTGGTGTGCTTCTTGGTGGTGGTGGTCTCCTTGGGGCACTCCTCCGTCGTCGTGGTGCGCTTGGGGGTGGTGCGCCTCTCGGTCGTGGTGGTCTCCTTAGGGCACTCCTCCGTAGTGGTGGTGTGCCTCTTGGTCGTGGTGGTCTCCCTCTTGGTGGTGGTGGTTTCCTTGGGGCACTCCTCGGTCGTCGTGGTGGTGCGCTTGGGGTGGTGGTGCGCCTCTCGGTCGTGGTGGTCTCCTTGGGGCATTCCTCCGTGGTCGTGGTGGTCTTGTGGTCGCGGGGCGGATGCAGCGCTCGTGGCACTTGCGCTCCCACGAGCACGACTCGCCGGCCTTCAGGTAGTTGCCCTTCTCGTCCGGGTAGAACCTGTATTGAGCGAGGTGCACTGTCAGCCCCTCACGCCGGCTCACGTGGTGTGTGAGCGGTGAGGCGGTACCCATTGCCGTCAGCGTAGTAAACGCCGCAGCCGACGTCCTTGGGGTAGCACTTGTTGCCGTCGCGGTAGTAGGCCTTCCCGTTGATGAGCTCCGGACAGCAGCCCTTGCCGTCGGGCCAGTAGCCGCCCTTGCACGGTCCTCCATCGTTCCTCATCTTGCCGTCGGCCATGGCCGCCGTGGCTGAGAGAGCTAGGCCCAGGGCCAGCACGAAGAACAGCTTGGTAGAAGGTGACATCGTGGTGGTGGTTGATGGATCTTCTCCTTCTTCACTGAGTTGGTAGTGTGGAGGAGGCAAGGGATGAAGTGATGAAGTGATTGTCGAAGCAGCCGAGCCCGCATTTTGTGGCCGCCACCGGCCAATCACATGAAGCGCTCAAGCGAGGTGTAGCCAGGTGGGCCAGTCCTACAGACCCGCACCCGTTAGAGGGAGGTGCACCCAAGAAGTGAGTTTTCGCTGGTGGAACCGGCCCTTGCGGGAGAGCTGAGGTGAACCAAGAACCAGAGCTCTCGTACCATAACCACGGCCTACCCCCACGCTCTGTACGCGTGTGTGCCGAGTCACTAACCTTTCGCTCCCGGAGCGACGGGTGTGCGTCAGATCACGAAATGGAATAAATCCTTTGGGGGGTTGTTGTTGGGGTACACGCTAGCTGAGAGTTCGAGTCCATGCCCAGGGAGAAGGCAACGGAGAAAAAAAAACTAACCTCCTATTTTATTACCTTGTCTTCGTCCTTTCTAGCAGACGTGCTTGCAGAGACCGCGGCAACCCTTGGACTCACAGAAGCTGCAGTACGACAAGAAGATAAGCTGAAGCCACTCGCACAGGTATGAAGAGCGGCGTACCAAGTGACGCAGCCCTCCAGGGCGCCCAGGGCGGCCAGAATGCAGGGGATCTAAATGGTGCCATTACGATCAAAGTGAGCTGGTCATCTTGAAGGGCGAAGCTAGGTGCGGTTGATAAGACGTACGTCCTCGGGTCCACCACACGCGACGATGGCGCCGGCGATGGCCGTAGCGCACATGGCCTTCTTCATAGCGTTGCAGCCGGCCATGATGTTGTCCGCTCTCGCGGGCGCAACGAGCGAGATCACATCAGCCACACCAGTCGACACGCATTGCGACGAGCAAGCGGTCAGGTTGGCGTAGACACTGCGGACCCCGGCACCCCACCAGAATGTCAGAACTTGACTTCCTCCGGGTTGAGCAATAGTTCGGTTTTTCCCGTGGCGGCTGAGCAACGGATGAGGGGCAACACGTACGCGCTGGCAGTGCACTCACGGCTGCACCCGGACTGGGCCGATGGAGGGCAGCGGCCTGGGCGGAGAGAGGAAAGGGAGTTCGTCTCTTCATAAGGGCTACGCCGGGACTGGAGTGAAGAGGATAAGGGGAGGGTACTGAGGCAATCGGCGGCGTTGGCGCACTTCGGGTCGAGGAGCACGAGTAAACCTCCGGCGAGCACTTGGAGACAACGCAGCGACCGAAGGTGTCGGCCTGCGCGACAGCTGAAACGAAAGTCGGAGTGAGAAAGGCGTGGTTCGGGTCCCAAATGGCGCTCGGTACCAAGAAGGTGGCGATAAGGGCGAGGAGAACGACGAAGGAACGCATGGTCGTGGAGGGAAGCGGAAGAGGGAGAAGTACTGCCGATGTCTGCCAGTTGGCGCTGGTGGTCCTTGTCTAAGTCAGAAAAAAACCGGTCAGCTAAATAAGGTAAAGCTGAACGGATAAAGAAAAGAAGAGAAAAAAACGAGTTTTTCCCCTTCAACCACAACGTTGGTGGTTGGTGGCCTGCTGTGGCGTTCTCCGTTCCGACCTTTGCCCATTCACCGCACAGCTCGGGACACTGGCACTGGCGACGGGCCCACACTACACCACAACCCGGAGCAGCAATGGGCCGCATTTTGGACTTTCACAAGCGTAACTGCTTTGCCATCCTCGTGCAGAGCTTCTTCATTCTGGCCTTCATTGGCGGCTACATCGCCTTCCTCACCACCTTCCTCAACCAGAACCGTGACCAGGTAACCTTCTCTTCATCTTCTATCTTCTTCATCTTCCTCTTTTACGAAGAAACACGGCGACCGGCGTGAAGAGCACGTTAATTAGTTCGTAATTGCGTTTGTGTTCCCTGCGCAGACACAAGCTGCTGAGTTTTTCCCCAATCACGCCTACGACCCGGCCGACCTGGTGGTGCTCTCCGTCTCTGTTATTAGTACGCGCTTCCTCTCACTGCCCCCAAGAATGTGTTCGTTTTGCACTCACAATAGCAATGTGCATGCTCTACACTACATTCTTTTTTTGTATTATCCTATATTATATCTGAAATATATATATAAAAAGCTATCAGCCCGGTGGACTACAACTGCAAGGTGACGGTGGACATCGAGTCGGTGCCAGATAGTTGGATAGGCTCCGACAACACGCTCAACCGCACGTTCACGATTGGCATTGGGCGAGAAGAGGTCGTGGTGAAGCCCAGCGGCAACTTCAAGCCCATCACCACCACCGTACGCGGCCCTCCTTCCCTCTCCCCATCGTGCGCACTGAGTGTCCAGCGCCACGACTGAATGTGTGCATGCATGCATTCTCCAGATTCCGCTGATCAAGGGCGCGTTCGACATGTACCCGTTCGACCACTACGACAGCGAAATCGCGGTCTACGTCTACACGGGTCCCACATACAGCAACAGCTCCACTGAACTGGCGCTCATCGTCAACAAGGCCATCTCCTACGGCTTCACCTTTTCTGTTGGTGCGTCGTTACCGTGTGTTTTGTGGAGTGTGCGTTTTGTGCTGACAAGTCCTACATACGCTGTTCGCAACAACAACAACAACGACAACAGGCGATCAGCCAACATTCCAGGACATTGGAGCTACTGACTTCATGATCAACATCACGCGAACGGATGTGTTCCGACTCTACCCGGTGTTCATGATCATCGCCTTCTGGCTGGTGGGCGGCTTCTTCTCGCTCATGGCCAGCCTGCTGGTCATCTGGAACCGCGCCAAGGTCGAAGCGCCCATGCTCGGCGCCTCCATCTCGCTCATCTTCGCCCTGCCCGTCTTCCGTAACACCGCGCCCCAGAGCCCTCCCATCGGTACCGATCACACCACGCCCAGGGCCTCTTTTTGTTGGATTTATAACTCCTATTGCTAACCCTTTAACTCCTGTTGTGATTGTGCAGGCTGCACGCTGGACGTGTGCTCGTTCTATTGGGCCATGCTGTTCGTCATCATAGGCGTCATCGGTTTGATCCTGCGCTACCTCATCCAAGCGCCCGCCCCGCCAGCGGGCGGCGACATCCAGCACCTCCTCTTCAGCAAGGCTGTCGCGGCCAACCGCAAGCTGCGTGGAATAGAGGACCACCCCGACGATGTGCCCATGAAGGACATGTAGACCCACCAACACACAAACAAAGATTCCACAAAAACCACAAGTGTATTCGTCTGACAAAATGGATTAAAACTACATATTTAGGGCGAACGTGTAGACGTCTAGCAGAAGTCCTTGCACAGGCCCCTGCACTTGAGGGTCTGGCAGAAGCTGTTGATTGAAATAACGACGTCAAAAATAGAATAGGGAAGGGGTGGTTGTTGGGGGGGGGTGGAGAGGAGTAAGTACCACTTGCCGCAGCCGTGGAGGGCCTTCAACCTGCTGATGATGCAGGGAATGTTGGCGGGGCCACCGCACGAGCTGATGGCAGCAGCGACGCCCACGGCGCACTCGGCCTTCTTGATGATGTTGCACTTGGACATGATCCTCAGCTCATGCTCATCCTCAGCGATGAGGTCGAGCACCTGGGCGGGGGCGTCGGGCAGGCACTGGGCGGCGCACGAGGTCATGTTCTTGAAGGCGCCGTTGCAGCTGCTGTTGTGGAGAGTCAGTGTCACATTCATCTTCAGAGCGCAGCTGAGCGAACGTACGCCTCGTTGGCGCAGCCCTGGATGCAGGCGGTGTCGAAGGTGTCGCAGCTAACTGCAGGTGGTCGAAAGAGTGTTGTAGTGAGTGTGGGTTGTTGTTAGGGAACAGGTTCACCGTGTGGCTCGACACGTACTGGCGCACTCCAGAGAGGCGGAGCAGGACATGTCCTGGGCGCAAGCGTCAAGCTGGTAGGCGCACTTGGTCATGATGCAGTCGTTGGCCTGCGCCACGGCTGGAGGATTGTAACAGTGTTAGAAGTGAAGACCTGAAGACCTGCACGTTGGTGTGCCGGAGGTGATGGTGATTGAGTGTGAAGGGTACCGAACAAAGCCGCCAGCAGAGCGAAGAGGGCAAGAGTGAAGCGCATGATGGGCAGTGTTAGAGGCCTGGGTGTTGGGGACGGGGTGTGGTAATACAAACCGAGTGCTAGGCCGACGCCTTTTGTACGGCGTGACGACGATGAACTGCCACTACCACGCCCAGTAATATCCGACCACCAAACTGCGTGGTGGCCGGTAATTGTGCGGTTTCGCCCGCGGAAACGGAAGAGGAGGGACTGCGGCAATCCTCGTAGGCCCTTTCTCTGGTCTTGGACGAGTTCGTAGCCCGTTTCTCTCGAGGACCGGCCACACCACCTTGAGGTTACCTTAATGGCGCTGCCGGCCGGTTGGTCGGTTGTGTAAGTGTACAGTTATTCAAATATGTGCATCATGGACACCAACAACGTGCGATGGCACCGGGCTTAGAGAAGCACCACGCTGAAGTTGTCGCCGGCGGTGACGGCGAACGGTCGGCCCTTGTTGCCAAGCCCACCTCCCAGGCGCTCGGCGCGGGTCAGTGCGTCTCCGTTATGTCTTCCTATTCGACTTCGCTTCGTGTTCCCCATCGCGTACACGCCATCTTCCGTGACAAACAAACTAAAGAAAACCGCGGTTAAGGTAAGCAAGTCGCCGGCCAGCAATTGAACTCAACGCACGCACGAAGGCACCACCGTACACGCACGCCAGGTACCTGTGATCATCGCCGCCGGCCATGGCTATCACCTTCTGGTCCTCCAGACCGGGCACGATCGTGGGCTGCCAGGCCGTATCCTTGCTGCCCAGGCTGGCTCGCCCCGTGCCAAACGTGTAGCAGCATCCTTCCTTAGTGAGTACCAGCGAGTGCCACGTCCCCGCTGTTCCGCCGCACACGCCGCACACGCACCACCGCGCACACACGACGCAAGCCAACAGTTGGTGATTGTATTCGCACATCATCATTGGGAAATGCAGGAGGAGTGCGCACTTGTGATGGAATCGATGGGTTCGCCTTGCCCCACCTTCAGTGGCGTGGGCAGGGATTGGTTCGATTTGTCCTTCCGGCCGAGCTCGCCGTGCTCGTTCCGGCCCCACGCGTAGAGCTGCTCATCATGTTCGCTCACTGCAAAAGAGTGACTGCCTCCGGCGCAGATCATCCTGATCCGTGTCGTCTCGAACGCTGTCCGAACTCTGCGTGAGCCGTGTGTCGTTTGTGTGTCCTGTGTTGTGCGCAGAACGCACCAGCGATCGGCTTGGGTGTCATCAGGCACGCCTCGTCCCCATGGCCCAGCTGACCAAATCTACCCAAACCACAAGAGTAGATCCTGCCTGCCCGCGTCAAGAAAAGCCTGCGATGTATCCACCCCAACCCAAACCACACACAATCGAACGCCCAATCGCAATTTAGCTGCAAGAAGGCGAGGTCTGAGGTGGAGGAGGGGGAAGGCTCACGTGTGCATGTCAGAGCTAACATCGACGATCTCTTCGTCGTTGAGTGCGTCCACCTTTGATGGCCAGTGGGGAGGGACAATGAACAATGAGCGGCAGCGTCGGGAACTTGGGTCGCGCGCATTGGGTGTGCACGTACGATGACAGGCGTCACGGGCGACGTGTTGGTCCCCAGACCGAGCTCTCCGTTTGTGTTGCTGCCGAAGGCGAACACCTTGCCCTGGGGAAGCGATTCAAGCCCGGGAAGGCAAGGTGTTGGGTGAAGACCGCACCCGACACACACGACACACTCAAGAGAGGAATAACGCACCTCTTTGGTAAGTGCAAAACTACAGAGAAAACCGGCCTCCACCTTAACGATGTGCTGATGCTCTGATTCGCGTGCGTGTCACTGTTAGTGAGGTGAGCGCGAGCAGCCTGCGTAGCAAGTGGCACCGGCTTACCGAGCGAGCTCACGAATTCGGGCGATCGACACGCGTGCACGCTGTGATTCAAACCGAGCCGCCCCTGGGCGTTGGTCCCCATCCCGTAGACGCGGCCCGAGCTGGTCAGGAACAGGCAATGACTGCCTCCAGCCGACGCAGAAACCACCTTGAATGAATTGATGAAGACGAAGGAGAAGAAGACCGGTCGGGTGTGGCAACACGCGCTGTTGGTGAGCACCACTGCACCACGAGGCCGCCACTGGCGGAGGACAAGGCGCAGTACCCTCTCGCTGCGGAGTGTGGAGAGCCAGACGAACTCTGGCCGGACGTCCTTTTCGATGGTGCCGACGCAAAGGGCTTGGCTCAGCCGGAAGGGAAAGAGCGGGTCTCGCGCCACGTCCCGCCACCGCCTGTGGAGGCCACAGAGGCGTAAATAGAAATACAGTTATTTTTTCAATATATAAGATATATAATATTCAAGTCGTTAATTATTGCGCTAATGTGGTCTACCGGGCTAATGAAGCAGAACACGCACCGACAGACCAAAGCAAAGCGGGAGAGGTCGGTGATGGACATGTCCGATAGACTAACAACCATACTCATGAGCTCCTTGCTCTGGAAGACCTCCTCTTCCACTCCGCCCTCTGTGCCGGGTTCGACAGTGCTGATCACCGCTGAGGTCGCCGCATGCCCCATGTACCGCGGGTTCTCCGTTTTTGTGTTTCCACTCCTTGACGCCCAGAACCCGGGTATCGATGCACCGTCATTTCTCTTCTTTTTCCTTTTCTTCTTTGCCGTGTCTGTAATTTTGTAGACAACATAGCGTCGACAGTTGTGGCCCAAGGCGGGAAGTGGAGATACAGCGCAAGACGGGAGGAGTTGTCTTGTCGGTCGGCAGCCTGCGGTACGGTCTGCTTTTGTCCTCGCAGCATCGTCATTTCGTTTAGTGCCAACCATCTGACTCGAACCGTGGATCGATCCCACCTCTTGATTCGATCAACATCAGGAATCGAATTGATCCGATTTAATCATAAAGATGGAGGGAAAGGTTCTTGAGACAGAGTACTACGACCTGCTGGGTGTGAGCCCTACGGCCACCACGGCGCAGATCAAGAAGGGGTACTATCAGGCCGCGAAGGTTCATCATCCCGACAAGGGCGGCAGCGAAGATACGGTTCGAACACCATGGAGCCTGACGATTTATTTTCTGTAAATCTTGCATGAATTAATCAATTAATCCCTCCAGTTTAAAGCGATTTCTGTCGCGTATGAGGTCCTGTCCGACCCCGAGAAGAGGGAACGGTACAATAAGTACGGCAAGGTACGGCAACGTTGCGGGCGCATGCATGACTCTTTTTTTAAACACTTTTTCGATCTTCTGCAGGTGGTGTTTGAAAAGGGCGATGACATCTTCTCCGACCCGCGCGAGCTGTTCAAGGACATGTTTGGTGGTGAGAAGTTCAAGGAGTTCTTTGGTGAAGTCTCTTTCGGTACCGAACTCGCTCACGCAGTCACTCCCCAAGCAAACTTCTGCCGAGGCACAGAACGCCGCACGCTGATTCCTTGTTACAGAGCACTTCTCGGCCACCTCGGACCCTGGTGAGCAGGAGGCGCACCGAATCATCACTCTCCGAGCACAGCTTCTCTCGAAACTTGAGCTCTACCTGGAGGGCAGCGAAGAGGGTTTGTTTTTTTCTTCTTCTTCTTCTTCAACTCTGCTCATTCATTTGTCAATGCTTTGTGCTCACCGTAACACTTTGCGTTTACGCCACAGAATTCAAGCAGTCGCTCACCAAACAAGCGGCAGAGCTGAAGGACGAGGATCGAGGCGCTGAGCTGCTCTACCATGTATATATGCCCACGCCTACCACTAGTGGTCCTCCTTTCTCATGTTCTGATGAGTTCATTACCCGCGTTTCTGCCTGGCAGGTCGGCTACGTGTATCGGTCAGAGGCCAAGCAGCACTTGGGTGGCATCGGTGGCACCTTTGCCGAATGGCGCGAGAAGGCGCACATGATCAAGGAAACCTGGGGAGCACTCAAGTACGTCCCTTGCGCCAGTTGTGTGAGTCGCTGGCCGTCAACTCATCTCGAGCGTTTGCTGTGGTTGTGGTGGTTGCGCTTGCCAGGTCCGCCATTCGCCTGGAAGTGGCGCAGCAGGAACTTCAGGCTAAGCAGATGGAGGGCGAGCTGGGAACACAGACCGAAGAGCAGGCCGAGCTCGAGGCTGCCATCGAAAGCGAAGGCATGGGTGCCCTCTTCCGAATGGGCAAGCTCGAAACCGAGAACACTATGCGAAAGGTTCGTTTGCCACTTCATCTCTTTACCATCGCCGTGTGCTTCATCGCGGGCTGCAGACGCTTCTTTTTCTCACCTTGCGCGCTTAGGTATGCGAGTCGGTGTTGGGCGACCTGGACATCTCCAAGGCCGAGCGGAGGAGACGCGCCAAGGGTCTGCGAATCATGGGCGAGATCTATGAGAAGGTGGGCGCCACCGAGTACAGGCGAAAGCTCAAGGAGGAGGAGAAGAAGAGGAAGGAGGAAGCCGATGCCGGCGGCCACAAGGGCAAGGAGAAGGCCGAGACCGAGTCATCCAAGGACGAAGCCGACGAAGCGCTTGCCGCCGAACCTCCCGTGCCCAGCAACAGCAACGAAGATATTGACTGAAGAGGAAGAAGATCTGGCAAGAGGTGGAAGAAGAAGACAATGACTGAAGCGGGGCGCGTGGAACAGGCTGCCTCTCTAGCTATTTATTTATTATTTGTTACTCCTGTGGCTCGCCTTCTGCCTTCTGTTTCGATGGAAGGGGACGCACATAGGTGCACACAAATGCAAATAATATAAATAACATTTATTTATCTAACAACCGGTGTTGTGTGTGTGCGAGACCCAGGATTGAAAGAAGAAAAGGGGAGAGAAACAGATAACGAATCACCGCGACAAGGTGGCGGCACGAACGATAACCAGCCCTGAGGCAATCAAAAGCAGGCCCTCGGCGCGGGATGGAGGATGGCGATGAGGAGAGGAGCCTCGCCAAGCCATTGGCCATCCTCGGCGCTGCAAAACGAACCATCTACCCATCGTTAGGCGCGGCGAGATTCCCGAAAGGAGAAAATGAACAGAGTAGGGGCGATGTGGAGGGAGGTGCGAAGATTGGAGAGAAGGGGACACAGGAAGTTGTGTTCATGGGTGAAGATGGCATTATGGAAGTGAAGACCACGGCCGGGCCATCATCGACGAAAGGGGCCGCCCCGAGGCTTCAGTACGCGTTCTATCGACCACCGACCAAGCGCCTCTACCGCAAGCTCGAGGGCTGGTTGTGGAAGAAGGGCGCCAACAGCGTCATCTCGGGATGGAAGCGGCGCTACTTCTACCTGAAGGACAATCGACTCTACTACAGCACCGATCCGCAAGCGGAGCCGATCAACTACATCCTCCTCACAGCAGCGGCTGCAATCGAAGCGCCGCTGCATCCCGATCCGCGATTCCCTCACTCCTTCCATCTTCGAACGACCTGCACCAAGCGCGTCTACGTGCTGGCGGTGGAGGACGCCGAGGACGTCGAGCGCTGGGTGGGCGGCGTGCGGGAGGTAATCAAACTGCTGGCCGACCGCTACTCGCTGCACAAGGACTTCATCAAGCAGTACATCTTGCCTCCAGATGAACCGCAAGAGGCGTCGTCGACTGCTTCCTCCTCTGCCGCTCCATCTTTGGCCAAGAGCGAGCGAGGCCGACCCAAGAGCACGCCCGCTCCGCTGCTGGGTCCAAGCTCGGCGCGGCCCGTCGTCGACCTCCTCATCACCCACGCGCACCTCAACACCAACCACAAGCTGGCCCACGCTGCCGGTCGCGCGGGCCTCTATCTGGAGCTGTCGCTGGGCAGGCAGAGCCTCCGCACGTGGTCCTACCATCACTCCAAAGCGGACGTCGGGCATGCGGAATCGTCGAGAGAGGTGCGAAGGACCGAGAACCACTACGACCGACACTCGCCCGCCACCTCGCCGCACATTCGCAACCTGTCTTCCGCTCGCTCGAATACGTCGCCGCCCGCATCGCCGCCATCGTTGTCGTCGTTCATGCCCTCGCCGTTGCTGTCGTCATCTTCATCGGCGTCCTTCCCATGGGCCGGATTGGGCTGCACGTTCACGGAGGAGGGCTCGGGCGAGGATATCATGGAGGGGGCAGGCTGCGTGAAGGTGGCGCTCTGGCAGATTGGCGGATTGGGTTCGGCCGACACGCTGGTAGACGAGCAATGGATCGATCTGGCGACCATACCTATGGACAAGGCCGATGAGGTCACTCTGGCCTTCTCTTTTTCCTTTGCGGTCTCTCCGCGTACGTCTCTCTCTCTCTCTCTTGTGTGTGTGTGTGTGTCGTCGTCGTCGTGTGTCGTCATGTGTCGTGTGAACTCTTGCTCCTTTCACCACTGACCGTTGGCGTTCGGCGTGTAACTGCAGTGTCAGATCTCGGACCACGCTCGAACAAATCTCAGTCCAGCGGCAACCTGAGCCCGAGGAATCATCATCCATCCAAGTCTATGGTGAGTCACCCACACGCGTGCCATTGTTCCTTCCGTACTCTGTTGCAACTCACTCACTCACTCCACTTCACTCGGCTTTGTTCGCATTTGGGCTTAGATGAAGGTGAGCGCGCCACGCAAAGCGGAGCCCGCAAAGAAGCAGTCCGAGTGGACCAAAGCGCGCGTGTCACCTGCGTCACAAAACGGGTATCGTAGCCTCTCACCGGTACACGGCGCCGCAGAGGGGAACAACCCGCAGCCGAAACCCAATCCCCGTCCAGCCGTAGAGACGACGCTGGCCAACAACTGGAAGACCGAGGTGCTGGGCACGCTCGCTGTGGCGGATTTTGCGACGCGGGGTATAGAACAAGAGGAGAAGGAGCTGGAGGAAGATGAACGAGAAGAGGAGCGAGAGCGTGAGACCATGTCATCGCCATCTCAACGCAACGGTCAACGATCCACCGAGGTACACTTGATCACCACCACCTCTTCAGCGGTTGTCCGCACGTGCGTGTGCCATTCAATTAATCACCCAATGTGTCGTGGCGTAGGACGCGCCATGTACAGTGACCATCAAGGTCCAAAAGAGTCCGCGGTCGTTCGACAAGTCAGCGCTGTTGCAAGACCGGGGCATCGCGTCCACGTCGATCCCCATGCGACTGGACACCGGCGACATCGTGCTCTTCGACAATTCGCACATTTTGGCGTACGGAACAAAATTCTTCACCATGAGCCACGTACGCTCTCTCCGCCCACACTACTGCCCACCTCCGCCCTCCGCCCCTTCGCCTGCGACCGCGCGGCTGATAGAGCGTGTGTTCAACAGTGGGATCATGTGGCGATGGTGGTGCGCTGGTGGAACAACGAAATCAGACTTCTTGAAGGTGCGCACCGGTCCCTCCTCATCATTGCGTGAGCGACGATCTGACAATCGTTTTGCTCCTTGTCCCTGTCTACCAGCCACCCTGGAGGGTGGTGTGGAGATGTACAATTTTGACGATAGAATCGAGTTACTGCGAACGGTATCGAAAGTCGCTATACGACAGCTCTCGGTGCAGAGGACGCCCGAGATGATGGACGCAATCTACCGGTAGATCACCTCTACCGCCCATATCGTCTTTTCCCCGCCTTCTCATATCCTGTGTTGCTTACGTCACCGGTGGCCAACAGGTTCATTGATGAGGTGCAGGGGCGGCCATTTCAAAAGAACCGACTTTCCATGGTCAAGGCCTGGAGCGGGCTCAACACGTACGCCACCGTCACCACCTCGCTCATACGCGATGCCTGCCGTAGCGCCGCCGCGAGACTCACCGGTGCCCGCCCACCGCTGCAGGGAGGAGGACTTCTCGTCGCTCTTCTGCTCGGAGCTGACGGCGGCGGCCTACAAGCGCATGGGCCTGGTGCGTGACTCGTCCAAGTCGAGCAACAACTACATGCCCTCGTGCTGGGCGGGCAAGGGCCGCACGGAGGACACCCGAATACCGCTCAAGCCCAGCGTGCGCCTCGAACGCAAGGTCGTGTTCCCCATCACCAAGTAGCGAGAATAATAGGCATGCGGGGTTACGTATGTAAATACAACAAATCAATTTTATTTGTTATCAATCTCGAAGAAATGTACGCGGAATCTGATCAAAAACAGGTGAAGCCACCGATTTTTTGCCTCTTGTTCATTCATTTACTTCAACCACAAGCCAAGCACCAGCCCGTACCGCTTTGTTGTAGGTACCACTCTTATTCAGCCCATTTTTATTTTCTTTACTCACCATCGTTTCTACTCGATTTCCGCTTCGTTCTTGGGGCGATTAGGGCGAGATGGAGTTCAAGCTTTCGTGGGCACTGGTGGTAGTACTGGTGGGGGTGGGCTTGGGCTACTTCGGCCGCGGCATCATCGCCCACCTCAAGGCTCCGGGCGCTCAGCAACTCGCTGGTGCCGACTACAGCGCGCCCTCTTCGTGGGTCGGCTACCGCTTCGCGCAGTGGGCCGATCGAGGTACCCCACACCCCACTTCAACACACACCGCACACACACCACACACACAGTAACGCGAACGCTAAGTCTGACGCTTGATGCAGTGCTGATGTATCTGCGGAGCAAACTGGTGCCGCCTCCCTACATGGCGCTGCAGCTGGCCACTTCACACTTCACCTCTCAAGCGCTACATCTCGTGGCCAAGGTGCGCCGCTGTTGGTCTGAGCTCCGATTTTAGTCCCCGGTGAGGGCATGATGCGCTCATGCACACGCTTGCTCTCTCGTTTCGCCAGCTGGGGATAGCCGACCTGATCGGCGATGGCAGTAAGACCGCAGGCGAGCTGGCCAAAGCCAACGACGTCCTCGAAGAGAATCTCTATCGCATCCTCAGGTGCACCTACGCGCACACAGCCCACGCAGCCCACGCACACGCACACGCACGAGGGTGAAGAGGCGTCTTACCTGACGGTTGGTTCTCAGGACTCTGGCCAGCGTCGGCTACTTTTATGAAGACAAGCCGCGCTCCTTTCGCAACACCGAGCTTTCGTCCGTGCTTCGGTAACTGGCGCCACCGACCCACTCGCCCATGCGTTCCTGTTCAGACTCTTCGGTTACTCGTTTACTTTCGTTCACAGCAAGGATCACCCTTCGACGGTGCGCAATCTAGTGATGGCCTATCACGACCACGTCCACTGGGGCGCATCCGACGGCATGCTCCTCACCCTGACAGAAGGTGTTGTGGGGTGGAGAAAGGTACTACATCTGACCAAGGCCGCCACCTTGAAGCGACGCATCGGCTCGCTTGACTTGGTTCCAATTGTGTGCGGGCACATCAGTACCTGCCCGACGAAACGTTCTGGGATTACTACGAAGACAACCGAGTGCAGAACGAGGTGTTCAACCAGGCCATGGCCGGTACGTTGCACGCCACTTTGTTTCAAACGATCCGGGCCTCACATACCCTGCCACCTCCACATTCATTAGAAACCAACGCACTGCGTGGCGCTGCCGTCATTGAGGACTACGACTTCCGCCAGTTTGAGGTGAGAATCGTGACTGCCTCATTGCACTCATTGAGATCTGTGATGATAGCTCAGCACCACCTTGCGTGTGTGGCGCACAGCATGTGGTGGACGTGGGCGGAGGTCGAGGCAAGTTTGTGAACATGCTGCTGCGGCGGTACGTGAACATGACCGCCACCATCTACGATCAGCAGCACGTCATCGACGAGGCGATCATCGAGTGGCAGGAGCGGTACGGCAAGAATGTGATCAACTATCAGGGTATGACCACCATCATGGCTCATCGCACCATCCATCATCGTTGCATCTCACGCGTTGCTTTGTGTGGCGCGTTAAAACGCGCACAGATCGTGTGTTTATGGAGGCCGGCGATTTCTTCGAGAGCGTGCCGTCGGGCGGTGACTGCTACGTGCTCAAGGGCGTCGTCAGCCAGCTGGACGATGCCAAGGCCCTCACTCTTCTCCAGAATGTGAGGCAGGCCATGCAGCAAAGTGCGTCAACCCTCCCACAATGCCAGCTCTCCTGTTACCTTGTCCGTTAACCAATTTGTGGTGGCTCACTACGCAATGGTTCACTCAGAGGGAAAGAAGCTGGTGCTGGTGGAGGCCGACTTTATCAAGCCCCACGACCAGCGGCAGATCAATCTGGCCCTGGACCTGGTGTCGATGACGGTCTACCAGGGCAAGGGCCGGACGCAGGAGGAATTCGCGCGGCTGCTGACCAGCGCCGGCTTCGACCTCAAGCGTGTGGTCGAGACGCGCAGTCCCTTCACCGTCATCGAAGCTGTCGCACAACTGCGCAATGTCGACTGAGGCAGGTGCAACAGGCGCCAAAACTGGCCGTTTGTCTCCACCACGGGGGCGTACAGAAAAGACTGAATAAAATAAAATAAATATAAATATAAATTAATCTTCTTCGAGAAGCATCAAGATGCACGCCTTCCTTGCTCGCAGACCTGTGACTCGCATAGTACGATCGTACCTTCCCCGTTGCTCCTCTGGCGGTCATATGCGTATGCCATTGCACTTGTCTCCATTGATTTAAGATGCATGCACGCAGGAAAACGAAGAGGGCACTGCATTAGTGGTGGACGCGGGGGCAGCAGCGACGTGCATCACCAATTGCCGCGACTGCCGCATCACCCTCACCGGCCGCGCCACCAAGCTCGTCATTGGTTGGCCTGCGCACCTCACCCCAAGCTTTGCTACTTGTTTCACTGATGACACCACCTTTGCCCCCAACCCGGCAGAGGGGTGCCGCGACTGTACCTTGACTCTGTCCAAACCAGTGACGACGGGCACCGCCGAGGTCATCAACTGCCAGTCGGTGACCGTGCACCTCAACCATCACATACCCACCATCCAGGTGCCAGATTCTCCCACCTTCTCTTTCTTCGCTTTTCCCCCTCCCTCGCTTCGCTTTCGCTTTCGCTCTTTGCCCAACCGCTGGCACCGGTGATCATAGGCGGACGGGTGCACGGGCTGTGAGCTGGTGCTGCGAGACAGGCGGGGCTTCCACGCGCTATACACCGCCAAGACGACGCAGATGGTGGTCACCCTGCCCAATGGCGAGGCCGACGGCCAGGTCCAGCGCTACGAGCTCGATTATTCCGATGGAGAGTGCGTGGCTCCCGCCCTGGCTCTGTTCATCTTGCCGAGAGTCTCACGAGCTTGAATCTTTGCGCATGTGTGTGTGGTGGTGCGTGTCGTGTGTGCGGTGGTGCGTGTCGTGTGTGCGGTGGTTACTCAAAGGCTGGAGTTGGATCAGTTCATCACTCGCTTCGTGGAAGACAACGCGCCGCCGCTGACCGAGAGGGTCATCAGAGAAGGCGCCGGCTACCCGACCACTGTTCGGGTACGTGCCATCAACAGCCCCCCCCCAAACTGGGTGGGCGATGGTCTACTCAGTCTTCCGAACTGACTCTGGCCGCCGCGCGCCTGCAGGAGAAAGAGATCAACGACGCTCGAGAGAGACAGCTCGAGGAGGCCCTCGTCAACTTCCTCGACTCAGAGCTGTTCCCCAACCCCGCCCCCACCCCCAATCGCTGAGCGAGCGAGATCGAAGACCGGAGGAGGTGGGAGTGTACCCCGCCCCGCCCCGCCCCGCCCCACTGTACACAGCCTACTACTACTACTACTGCCGCCGGCCATGGTAGTACCAATGACCAACCACCACACCGCCCCCCTTGGGGTCTGCGGTTCTCCCCGGCCGCGGGCGCGAAACGTCGTTGGCTCGCTTCGTGGCATGACCAATGCGCGACACTCCGTTTGTTGGAGCTGCTCTTGCGCCTCAGCTCACGGCCGCAAAGTCGAAAAGAGAAAAAGAGAAGCAAGTGCGCAACACACGAGATGGGGCTGGGGGTGAGTGTCGAGGTGCGGCGGTGCGCTTCGCTGTCGGAGGACGAGATGCGGCAGCTCTACGGGTTCAGCAACGAACTGATGGCCGAGTCCGCCGACTCGTTCCTCAACCACATGGAGCAGTACGACCTCGCCTTCATCTTTCGCGAGAAGAGCAGCACCAGCGGTGCCAAGAAGGCATTGGGTCGTCTCGTCGGCCTGTCCGTGTGGCGGACCATGGACACCGACAACTCCTGGGTAAAGGTCATCGTTCAAGGTGCGAAGATCAAGCTTTATTAGCAATATGACTATATTCATTATTAAATTTGAAAAGGGCTTCAATTTGATTAATTTTTATTTTTAATTTGCTTCTTTTAGAATATATTTATTTATTTATTTATTTTGGATTTTTGCAGGCAAACTGCGGATCGTGCACGAGTACCGGCGACGGTCGTTGCACGTGGTGGCCTGTCTCTTGTACTACGCGTGGAAGCAGCTGCGCCACCCGCTCACCCGCTTCTTCTTCTTCTCGATCGCGAGCGTGTTTAACTACGTCTCCATGAAGCGGAGCGTGGGCCGCTACTACGTGCTCAACAACATCCACCCGCCCGAGGAGCGCGCCATCGTCGCGCCGCTCTACTCCATTCTCGACCGGTACCGCTCGCTCGCACGCACGCGCTCCATCACCACCTTGACGAGTGCCAATCGTGTGCGTGTGCGGTCGCGTGTGTGCGGTTGTGTGCGGTGCAGGGCGGTGAAGGATGACAACTTCGAGGTGGAGGAGGGCACGGGAGCGATCAACGTGCACGTGGTGATCCAGCCGGAGACCTTCGCCGAGTACCCTGAGTCCTACTTCGACCTGCCCGAGGCCCGCGAGTACATCGCGCTCAACCCGCGGTACCGCGAGGGCTACGACCTCAGCTACGTGTTCCCCTTCTCCCTCGCCAACGTGGTCTCCATGGCCCGTCGCTGCTGGCAACAGAACCGGCAGCCGCCGCGCAGCGCACGCCACGACATCCAACCACTGACATGCCCTGCTCCCTCAACATCTTCTTCATGATGATGATGACGATGATGATGATGCGGCGTTATAAACAACTACAACTACAGAGTTGAGTGGTAGAAGGGGTGGTACAATAACAAAAAGGGAAGCAGAGCAGACTAGACAATGACGGCGGTGGCCTGTGGGCGGGTGTGCTTGTGGTACTGGTCGAGCGCTTGTGGCATCCAGCGCTTCAAGAGTACGATTCTGTCGGCGTTTGGTGGGTGCGTGGACAGGTACTTCAACACTACACGACGCCGCGCGCGCACAGCGAGGAAGACGATCAGCGCATCAGCGAGAGTGTCAACGAGAACGAGAGCGTAGCGGGGCTTACTTGAGGGCGAGGCTGCAGAGAATCGGATCCATAGATCGACGGCGTTCGTGGGGTCGTAGCCCGCTTCGGCCATCAGCATCAACCTGGTGTGGAGTGGTCCGACGACGTCGATCGAGCAAGTCGCACACGACCGACCGACGTGAGGAGGGCTGAAGCGGTGGAAGGTGGAACAAGTAGATTGTTTTTGAGGGGAGAGACTGTTGCGGTACCCGATGAAGTCGGCTTCGTGCTCGAACTTGCGAGAGAACGGGAGTGCAAGGAACAACGTCAAGAACTGGCGTAGCTGTGTGGTTGTGTGTGTGTGTGTGTGTGTGTGTGTGTGTGTGTGTCGTGTTGTGGTGCGCGTTAGCAAAAAAAGGTCGCGCATGGGTTCGAACGTTTTGAGGCTCTAGGTACGGACCTGGTTGATCAACCAGCCGGGCTCCTCCCGCGCGATCAAGATGGCGGTGAGCCAGCCCAGTGCTCGTTCCCAGCGCATCTTACTCCATTTCTCGGCGCCATGTCCTGGTTGCCGATCAGACACAGCGTGTGGTGTGTGCGTGGTGCGTGCGTGTGCGGTGGTGCACAAGGGAGCACGTACGGGCGACGACGTGCCCGACCTCGTGGCCAAGGACGGTGGCGAGGCCGTATTCGTCTTGCGTGACGCTCAGTATCCCTGTGAAAACGCACACCTTGCCGCCGGGCAGCACGAACGCGTTCATCTCGTCCGACTGAATGACCTGTGTGCGTGTGCGGTTGTGCGTGTGCGGTTGTGCTACCGTCAGAGAAAAAGAAGAAGAAGAAGAACGAGGGCTTACCAAGAACTCCCAGTGCAGGCCCTGGAGATCGGTTTGCTCTATGATCCTGCGTCCAATCCTCTTGACTGCGAGAACCAACTGCGTTGCGACAAGTCTTAGACCAACGCGATATCAACATTGTTCTTTCTTGGTCGTGCGTCTGCCGTGTGTCGTGTCGTGTCGTGTCGTGTCGTGTCGTGTCGTGTCGTGTCGTGTCGCGTCGCGTCGCGTCGCGTCGCGTACTTCGTGGTTCTCGGGGAGGATTTGGTCTTTGTACTGTTGTTTGAGGAGGTGGAATGAGGCGAGACCCATTCTTTGCTCCTCCTCCCGCGACACGTCCATCATTCGCCTACGACCTGCCAAGACACACACCCTGCATCAATTCCTGCGTCGCGTGCGGTGTGCGCGTCGCGTGTCGTGTCGTGTTGTTGTGTGGTGCGTGTCTTGTGTGCTCGATTGAAGCAGTACCGCTGTGGGGCACGATGTCCTGGTAGTACTGCCAGTACCCGTACCCGCCCAGCGGGATCGCCAGCAGGAGGCCCACGGCGAACGCCAGCCGCTTGGGTCGCTTCTTCACTTCCTTTTGCACCTGCGACCAAAACGTGCGCATCTTCACTGCACAAGGCCACGTTACATTATTATTTAAATTTACATTTATTATTTATATATTTATATTTATTGTCTTATGCACTATTATTAATTTAATGAATATGATCCAAAATAAAAATTAAAGGATTAATGGAATGCATGTAAGAATGGAGGTGGGACGAACGATGATGGAACTTGTGGAAGTAGCCGCTCTTGTGGCGTCGTTGGATCAGTGCGCTGGGTAGCGTTCCATGCGAGCCCACAAACGTACAGTTCAAAATCGCTCCCCGATTCGCGATTTTGTGGTTGGCGGCTCGCAACCCGGGCAATGCAGCAGTGGGGAGAGCTGGCAAGGTCCGCCGCGTGGTGGCGAGGATGAAGCGTTTGGTGATGCTTTGTTGAGACATCGTGGCAGTGGCCGGTGGTGGTGCATTTGAGGTAATGCAGCCACGTAGCAGGGAGGACACCAGAGGCCGCAAGGCCAGCGTTGCCGTGGAGGAAGAGTGGCGGTGACCCAGCCCCAGCGTGGGTCCCACAGCAGCCCTCTGGGCACCCTTCAAGCGGTGCATGCTGGCCTCCCTCCGAAGATGAAGATGAGCTGCAAAGGCGCAGGAAACGAGAAAGTGAAATGGAATATAAATTTTGGCTGCGGTGAAAAATTAGAAGAATAAATAGCAAGAGCACAGATCGTTCAGGGCGTGCAAGATGAGGCGCGGCTCGGGCTCATCTTTGGCGCGCGCACAAAGCGGCATTCCCACGGGCTCCAGTGGCGACGTACGTACCTCTTCAACGGCAATCAATCCCCGTACGACACTTTTTTTTTTCTGATTTTGTTGGTTTGTTGGTGTAGGGCACGGCTACGTTAGGGGGCGGCGCTGGCAGCTTCAGCTTCAACCCGAGTGGTGCACCCTCGTCGGCCACGGCCACTGCCTTCCCCTCCTTCTCCTTCTCCAGCACGCCACCCTCTTCTTCTTCTTCTGCTCTCCCCGCCTTTTCCTTTGCCCCGTCAGCGTCAGCCTCGCAGGCTTCTCCTTCATCACCGGCGCCGCCGCCCGCGTCGTCGTTCACGTTCGTCGGTCACAACCCCCAGCCCCAGCCTCATGAGGCCCAGCCGCAGCAGCGAGCAGCGCAGATCGGGCCGCCTTCGCCCTACGCGCACGCGGCGCCTGGCGGCGGCGTCGGGCCATCATCGCCCGCAGCAGCGGCCGGCGCGGAGCAACCGTGGGAGCCCACCTTCAAGCGCGAGCACAAGGACGAGTCGCCCGTCGGCAACCTCCTCCGCAGCACCACCGCGTGCGCCCTCCCAATCACTCTTCTTCTACATCACCATCAACTGACATTGATGATGGTGATGTTGGTGATGATGGTGATGATCATCAGGATTCTCAACAAGATCGGTCCGCGCAACTTTGACTCGATGGTGCGCGAGCTGGCCGAACATGTGACCGGGCGCTGCGTGCACGACGGCAGACAGGGCGTGTGCGGGAACGGCATCGCGGGCGTGCAGCAGCTGGAGATGTTCAGCCGCGTCATCTTCGAGAAGGCCCTCGAGGAGCCCAACTTCAGCGACGTCTACGCCCACGTCTGCCGCGCCATCTCGCCCCTCTGCCCACGCTTCGACGACGCCACCGTAACTGCCCTACTGCCTTGTTTTCTCATCATTACTGGCTGCTATCATCTGACGCACACGCACCACCGCACACGCACACGCACCACCGCACACGCACACGCACAGTTTGAGTTCTTTATGAGCTCCATGTGCGATGGTGAGGTGGTTGATTACCTGGAGTTTGAGGATGATGAGGAGGACACGGACGACGAAGGCGACGACGGCGACGACGACGGCGAAGCGGCGGCCCAGCTCAAGCAGCATATCCTGGAGCGCAAGGCCGAGTTCCGGCGGCGGCTGCTGGGCAACCTAAAGTTCGCGTCGGAGCTGTACAACTGCGGCATGCTGTCGACCGGCGACCTGCTCGACATGGTCGACTACGTCGTCGACCACGCCGAGCTGTGCTGCTACTTCATGCGCCACGCCGGCCGCATGCTCGACTTCCGCACCGACGACGCCGTCGAGCACGGCCGAGTCCAGCCGCCTTTCTACGCATCGCGCGAGGTACTCCGTGTCGCAGCCGCAAATCGATTGTGTCAACTACTGCAGTATTGACGTGTGTGTGTCGTGCGTGTCGTGTGTCGTGTGTCGTGTGTCGTGTGTGTGTGCGCTGTAGGAAGCGAATGATGCCAAGCCGTACATAGACAGTATCTACGCGCGGCTCGCAAAGAACCTGGAAGACCACAAGTTGCCCACTCGCATCAGTTTCATGATCCAGGACCTGCTGGAGGAGCGCAACAACCACTGGGAGAAGGTGCCGCCCAGTGCGCCGCAGCCGGCCGCCGAAGACCCGCCCCGCAGGCCTCCCATCACCGTGCGCCGTTCCCTCGCCGGCAAGCCGCCAGGCCCCGGCGCCGCCACTTCTCCGCCCACATCGCGCGCTGCCCACGCCGCAGCCGCAGCCGCACCGGCCTCGCCAGCTCGCCCCGCCAACGTACCGACCCAGCCGCAGTCGCCGCAGTCTCCTGCGCAGGCGAGAGCGCCCGCTGCTGCGACTACGACGGCGACGATGGAGTCCAAGCGCGAGCAGGTGCGGCTCATCGCCGGCTCGATCGTGCGGTCCCTTAAGGAGGCGCTGCAGTGGGCCGACGACAACGAGCGGCGGATGGACGCGCAGCCGGGCATGCGCACCGTGGCGCGGGTGGAGGAGCTCAACCGCGCGTTCCTCATCCGGGTGAGCGAGGCCCTCGAGCGCATGCAGCGCCAGCACGGCGAGGTGCCCTTCCTGCAGAACCTGATCGCCGTCATCGCCGCCTACGCGCGGGACACGGCCAAGACCGGCGGCGAGCGCGGACCCTACCAGCCGGCCAACATCGCGCGGCTCAAGGGCACGCTGGCCGACCGGGTGGCCCAGGTCGAGCAGGTCATCAACCAGTCCTCGAGCGCCCAACCGGCGGGAGGTGCCACGTCAGCACCACGACCCGCGGCGGCTGCTGCCCCGGCGGCGGCGGGAGCGACGATTGGTCATCAGCAGCCTCCGCCGCTGGCGGCGGCGAGTGCGCTCGCGCGGCCGCCGGGGCCGGCGACCGGTGCGATGGGCGCGGGACCGCCGCGGGAGGTGCAGCGAGCGCCTGCACACGCGCCAGCGCCGGCGCCCGCAGAGCTGCCGCCCGGCTGGGTCGACCCCGATCTGCACCAATTGACCGCAGGCCAGCCACTCGACAGGGTCTCTCTTGCCTCTCTCCGTGTTCCGTCGCGGTTGCACGCTGATCCGCGTCGTGCGTGTCGTGTCGTGTCGTGTGGCGCAGCTGCTCCGCCGATGGGAGGAGGAGCTGGTCGCCAAAGCTGCCGATCTCGATCGCCGCGCGAAGGCGGTGGCCTCCTTCGACAGGGTCTGCGTGGGGCTCGATCGCTCGGTACACGCACGCGCCGCTCTTTTCCATTTCGCGTTCTTTTGAAAGTGAGCCTCACCTCTCGCGCCGCCATACCTCTCCTCTTTCTCGTGGCGTGCGCGGCACACACCCCAGATGGCGGAACTGGTGACCAACATCGACCAAGTGACCATCGCCCAGACCGAGGTCGACCAGGGACTTGACCTCATCCTACGAGTACGCTCCCTCGCCACGACTGAATGCGGGACGTCGCACGCTAATCACGTTTCAATGTGCGTGTGCGTGGGCGCGTGCGGTGGTGCGTGTGCGTGTGCGGTGACGTGTGCCGTGTGCCGTGTGCAGCACCAAGAGAGCTTTTACGCGATCCTATGCGACCTGCAGGAGGAGGCGGAGGCCACGCTCACCGAGGGCGACGCCGACCGCCAGCGAGAGCGGAGCTACGACTCGGCGAAGGAGGTGGACAAGGGACTCCACGACGTGGAGCTCACACTCAAGGGCCTGGTCGAGGACTTCAACAGCCAGCTCGTGCAACGACGGACCACCCAGGAGCAAAAGGTGACGCGTCGTCCCTGCTCACTCCAACCTCACCCAAGCCCCACCACCCATCTTAACGTGTGTGGTGTCGTTATGCGTGTGTCGTATGCGTGTGTGCGGTACACAGGTGGTGGAGTTGGAGGAGATCCTGAACAACAGCCTGCACGCTCTGCAGTGGATGTCCGCCACCGGCAGTTGCCTGGAGCGAAAGCTGCGACGCCTCCAACGAGTCGAGACCGACCCAACCTACGCCGCGTAGGGGTGTGCAAATAAATAAATAAAAAATAGGGGTGTGCAAATAAATAAAAACAAACAAAAAAGCCCATCTAGCTGGGGATTTCGCGTTCGAAGATGCCTACAATGGCGTCAACGTCCACGCGGACGTCGTTGCCGCCGGAGGCGGGGTAGGGGAGGAGGTGGTAGTTGTGGTCGAGCATCACGGCCTGCTGCCAGATGATGAGGTTGGGCGTCGAGTACCGCTGGTAGGGCATGAACTCGATCGTCAGCGTGCGGCTCGGCGTGAACATCAGATTGTAAAACGACCCGCCGTGCGGGCCTAGTGCGACACAGCCATTACGTGAGTATGACCCACGCACCACACACGCACACGCACACACCCACACACACACACACCGCACACACCGCACAGGTACCGATCAAAACTTTGGCGCGGTTGAAGAAGGCGATGGTGGCTTGGAGGGTGGGGTAGTTGGCGTGATTGAACACGACGAGCTCCAGCTTGGCCTGGCCAGCGGCCTCGCGCTCGCGGTTCCTCCGCGCGATGAAGGCCTCGAGCCCCTCGATCAGCTGGTCCTCGTTGAGCACCGACCGGCCGTGGTTGAAGGTCTGCCCACTCCGCTTGCCGCGGCCCAGGTAGACGATGACGTTGCGGTCGGCGAAGGGCAGCTCGCGGTAGCCGAAGCGCTCCCGCATCTTCTTCCACAGGTACGGGTGGAACGGCGGCGACTGGCACGACTGATACCAGAGCTTGCCCCTGTTCGTCAACGAATCAGACGTGTGTGTAGCGCGTGCGTGTGTGCGTGTGTGCGTGTGTTGTGTGTGTCGTGTGTGTGTTGAGGGGTGGGTACTGGAAGATGGTCTCGGGGTTGAACACGACGAGTCGGTCGGCGGGGAGGAGGTACTCCCAGATCTTCTGTACGACGGGGAACTTGGGCAGGTTGTAGTCCACGAGCACGGTGATGTTGGGATCGTCCTGCAGGCCCTCCCACGCCTGCATCAGCCGCGGCAGCACGCCGTCGATCAAGTGCTGGAAGCTCCAGCCCTATGCCCACATATCTTCGTGTCAGTCACACACGACACACGACGACACACATGACGGCACACACGGCACGACACGAAGGCACACGACACAACACGGCACAGGATGATGGGCAACCTGGACGACGATCATGGGGGCCAGTTTGTCCCATTCGTGCGGAGTCTTGCCGAAGAATGCCGGATACTCTTTCAGGTAGGTGTCGTACTTTGTGCTCCACGAACAGCCGTGGTACTGCCCGAAGGACCCTTTGGCGCGAACCACATACACCACACACCACACACCACACACCACACACCACACACGCACACCACACAACACACGCACACCACACACACCACACACACCACACACACACGCGACAGTGAAGACGAGTCGAAAACGCCGAGCGAGCGCGAACAGTCAAAGGCGTACCATTGGCCAACACGAGATTCCTGCCCGTCACGTACTTGTCGGTCCAGAACACGAGTACCTGCGTGTGCGTGTGTGCGTGTGCGGTTAGCGCGTGCGGTGTGATTGGGGGGGGGTGGCACTGTACGTCGTCCGAGGAGGTGTGCGAGTCGAGCAGTGGGCACAGCACGCCGGGTGGCAGCGGTCGCTCGAAGCACCGGAGGGAGGCGTTGACGAACTCCTTGACCACGTCCAGCGACACGAACCACTCCCGATCCTGCGCCGCAGTCAGCACTACCGCACACGCACACGCACACGCACACGCACACGCACACGCACACGCACACGCACACGCAAGCAGACACACGAGAGCGAAGAAGAGCGGAGCACGACGAAGAGCCGTTGCGGGGGAGGAGGAGGGGTTGACCTGGGGCGAGACGAAGTGGGGCATGGGGAGGACGAAGGGCGGGAAGCGGAGCTGCGTTTCCTCGAGCACGCGCTCGTCGGGAATGCAGTCCTGCGCCCACGGGCCTGCCGTCACAAACTTACCCTACACCGCCCAACACGCATAGCACACACGACACACACACGACACACGACACACACGACACACACCGCACATCAGGGCCATGCGAGCGAGTGCCGCGCGCGTGTGGCGTGAGTGGAGAAAGGTACGTGTTGGCACTTGGCCGCGACGCGAGGTGCCCAGTCCAGGCTGGGCGGAGGCCGGTTGCCGTACGGGTGCGTTTGCACTGCGGGCGTGGCGGGCTCGGTGGGCGGTGGTGGCAAAGAAGAAGAAGAAGACGGGGGAGAGGAGGGCAAAGTAAAAGCGGCAGAGAGGGATGAGGGAGGTGGTGGGGCTGAAGATGCCGCGGCATCGGTCTGAGTCTGCTGTGATGAACGAGAAGAGTGGGAAGATGAAGATGAAGATGAAGACGGAGGGGCCGGCGAAAGATCGGAGGAGGCCGCGGGATGATCGGTGGCGCTGAAGGAGGAAAGCAGGAGCGAGTTGCCGAGCAAGAAGGTCGTGCATACCAGCACGAAGCTCACAACGGCGAGCAGCACCAGGTTGCGGGTCGTGGCGCGTCCTCGTACACGCCGCATCTTCCTCTGGCAGAGCTCTGCCGGCCTTGTGAATTGTTTTTGAGTTTTCTTTGTTTAGTTTTTCTATTTTGATTTTCACATTATTATTAATTTAATTTATGCCATTTTCAATGTGACCGTAAATATTATTTATAAATTATAATGTTTTATGTGTTGTTTGTAAGAAGAATACAGTCAAGATAGAGCCTCACCGAAGTGCTACACTTCCTTTACAGCAGCCAAAGAGAGAGAGAGAGAGTCAAGTCACAAGATGTGAGAGAGCGAGAGAAGAGAGAAGGCACGCTCACGGTGCAGGCGTGTCGGCTGTGAGCTCATGCGAGTAAGGCACACCCCACGGAGGAGGAGGCCACTCGCGTCGCGCCTTCGGTTTCGCTTTCGTTCTACCATCATCTCGCTTAGTGGTGGTGACCGTGGTGGTGGCCATGACCATGTCCGTGGTGGTGGCCGTGGCCGTGGTGGTGACCATGTCCGTGGTGGTGGCCATGACCATGACCGTGACCGTGGCTCTCAATCACAACCGTCGCCACACTGTCCATATAACGACAACACACACGGTCGACACACAACCAAAACAACATCATCAGCCATCAAGCCAAAGCGAAACCGGGTGTGCTGATGTGTGAGAGAGGAACGAAGACGTACGGCGGGGCGCCATAGGCGGGAGCAGGGGCACCATAGGCGGGCGCGCCAGGGTAGTGGGCGGGAGGAGCGCCATAGCCGGGCGCGCCACCGTAGTGCGGCGGAGCCATGCCAGGGTAGTGGGCCGGCGGCGCACCATAGGCAGGCGGCGGGTGGCTGTAACCTGTTAACACAGCGCGCGCACACGAACCGACGTCAGAGCTCAACACCAACAAAATAAAAAGCGTTGCGGGCGCTGTCGACAGAAAGCAATCTCAGCGCCTATTGGTCGGGCAATAAAAACACGGAGCCCCTGTTGGCTCTGTCGGCCGAAGACGGAAGAAGGGGGCGTACCGGGGGCGGGAGCGTGGTGGACGGGGGCGGGATGGTGAACAGGGGCGGTGTGGACAACGGTAACGTGCTCGTGGCCATGGCCATGGTGGCCGTGACCGTGGTGGCCGTGGCCGTGGCCGTGATGGTGGTCGTGTCCGTGTCCGTGGCCGTGATGGTGATGGCCGTGGTGACCATGGCCGTGGAGGAGATTGTGAAGAAGTCCGTGGTGGCCCATTGTCTGCAGAGTTGTTGCCTTTAGTCCACGATCTTCTGACGATCTTACTCTCGATCTCTCAAAAAAAACAACAACAAATTCACGACCGTCCTCCACAACTATAACTATGCGGCAATGAAGGCCAGGAGAGGCCGGAGCAAGAAGAAGAAGAACGACTTACCGTTGAGTTACTCGATGTGTCTCTTGCGGGGTGTGTTTGCGAAAACCGGCAAAACCGAGACCTGCTCTCAATTACGGGGCAGGAAACAGGAACGAAACCCGACGACTCCAATCTCCGTTATCGGGGTGTCATCTTTTTCCTTTTCTTTCTTCTTTTCTCTTTTGATCTTCTTCCTTTTCCTACAGCCCAGGCGTGGCGCTTCACGTAACAGGACTGGCAGAGACAGTCCGACCAAGACGACGATGCCAAGGAGGAGGAAGAGGCGAGGAGGGCTTGCTGGAGGCGGTGGTGCACCGGCGGCGTACCTGGGCCAGGAAGCGGCCTGTTCCTCCGCAGAGGGCCTTCCGCTGGAGCTGCTGGCCGAAATATTTGAATACCTCGACGCCGAGGTGCACCCCCCCACCACTCGCCCACAGCGTCCACCTCTCCAGCTGGAGAATCTCAGCTATGATGCGTAATGTGGGCCTCTTGACGTGCACCAGGAACTGGGCAGGTCCCTCACAGTGTGCTACGGGTGGTACGTCATGGGCTCGGAGAACCGACTGTGGGCGCCACTCAACCACAAGCGCTGCTGGGGATCGGGTAAGTGGGCGCCTGTCTAGACCCATGCATACCCTGTGTCCTCACATGCGCCGCGTTTCTTGTGATGCGCTCCCCACACGACACCAGCCGAAGATCCGGCCGTGGACCCGAGTGGCAACTCGGAGTACCGCCACTTTGTCGCCAACGCGAACATGCTCTGCTTGCCCAAGGTTCGCCCCCAAGCACAGGGCTCGGGGCCAGGAGGAGCAAACCGCCTGCACTCACCCGACTCTTGCGTTCTC
Organism: Acanthamoeba castellanii str. Neff; assembly: GCF_000313135.1. Lineage (NCBI taxonomy): Eukaryota > Discosea > Longamoebia > Acanthamoebidae > Acanthamoeba > Acanthamoeba castellanii. The sequence goes on from NW_004457554.1 coordinate 853,667, forward strand.
TCCACACAGAACGCCAGCCCGCACGTGTTTGTTGTTCCGCACGTCTCCCGCCTTGCTCACCTTGTGCACAAGCGCTCAGGGCTGACTTTCTGTGTTCCTGACCCGCCAACAGGTCAGTTCCTAAGCAGCTGGGCCACCCCGTCATTTCTGAAGTCTTCCTTGCCTTTGAAGGTCCGTCGTCTGCACCCCGCTCCCTGGGTTCGTCTGTCCTTTGGGAGTTGCTTACAAGTGTTGGTCTCTGGTTGTGGTTTTGCACTTCTCAAGGAAACAAGCCCGGATCGCAGCTTGTGTTGTGGGGAAGCCGCTACTCGGCGGTTCTGGTCAAGTACTCCCTCAGGCTTGTGGATGTGTGTTGCAGTCCTTTTGAGGACACGGAGCCTCAGATCTTCCATGCGTACGTGACCACACGACCGCTTTGAATCCATTGACACTGACGTGCGTGCCCAGGGAGGAGTTGGACTTGCAGATCAGGGTCAATGGTACGCTCCCTCGGACCTTGCTTGCACGCATGGCTTACGACCTCACACATTCCTCACACACGTGCAGAGCGTCTGGTCCACTTTACCGTCACATCCCAATACTCCCATTACCACACGCCTTCCTTGTCGCACTTTCGTGTTCCCCACGACAAGCTCCGGCGGGAATGGAATCGGTACGAGTGCCTCCTCGTCGGCGTGCCTTGTCAAACCTATCGCGCTCTGCCCACTAGGGAGAGCTATGATGCATTCGAGGAGGGCTTACACTCCTTTGTGGCTTGGTTGGGTGCGGCATCGCAGCATCAAGCGTGCAATTCAATGGCGCGTGTGCAGCAGGCACATCGTTGCAGACTGCGTCGTGTGTGCTGTCTTCGCCGAACACCTCCCGCCCAGCCATGTGGACCCTCGCGTCAGGCTCACCTGGCGCCAGCCGAAAACGTAGCACGGTGGTTCGCGCCAAAAAACAAATTAAATCATCCAAGCTTTTGCCCATTTACGCATCAGATGGAGGTAGAGGGCGAGGATGGAGGCGGCGAGCACGAGATGACGGATGTCCACCGATTACTGCTACAGTATTTTATTGATGTTCATGTGGAAAAGGAGGCCATCGTGCGAAAGAAATTGGGCGACATCTGCGCGTATTTCGAAGGTGCTCCTCCCTCATCCTCCGCTTGCTCCCGCCATTCATCGCGATTTATTCACATCATTATACACAGTGACGCCAGCGGAACTGGAGATGGTGATTTCGACGATTAATCACAACATGCATTTCCTCTGGCTGGAAATACGGCGCGTGGTGGACGACCAGACGGGTGTGGGGTGGTATGGCATCGCCAACACACGTGCCGACGACGTCGCCAAGTTGGCCACCTCCTACACAGAGCGAGAGGTCGAGTTCCTCAAGAAGCTGGTACGCACCGACCCCAGTGGCGCTGTGAGACACTGCAAGCGCTGCGTGTCCTGAACGATTGCGCTGAAGTGACCTCTCCGCTTGTCTCTGGTGGCCGTCACAGATCGAAGCGATTGTAGACTATGGAGGCATGATCAGCGCCAGCCAGCTCTCCAACGCGATACCACCGGGAATGCCGAAGCATGAAGCCAAGGACACGGCCGCCGCCTTCATCGCTGACCATTGGCTTTGCGAACCTAGAAGGTGCCAGTCCTGTCTCTTCGGCGGCTCATCACCTCCCCACCTTCCCCTCGCCTTCATCTCACTCTCGTCTCCACCACCTCTACAACGGGTGTGTCTGCAGCGGACACGTTTCCCTCGGTGTGCGTACCCTGCTGGAGCTGCACTCCTACATCACGGAGTCGTTCCCTGACCAGCTGCGCGAGTGCGTCTTTTGCCACGAGCTCGTCGTGCTGGTACGTACTTTCCTCGATCCGTGCCGTTGATGTCTTGCTGATGATGACGCCGATGCGAACTTGTCGTGGCCCATCGTGTGTGGTGTGTGTGCGTCGCGTGATGTGTAGGGTGAGGGCTGCCCCAACCGCAAGTGCGACACGCAGGCGCACTTCCACTGCCTGCGACGGTGGTCGGTGGGCAAGGACAAGGGCAAGGGCAAAGGGAAAGGCCCGCTGAAGTGCCCCTCCTGTACGCTCGATTGGACGCCAGGGCAGGGGAGGAGCGGACCCGCGCAGCGCAGCAGCGCCGACACCAGCAGCAGTAGCTCGTCTTCCAAGAAGACGATCCCACGATCCGAAGACGAGGAGGAGGAGGAGGAAGAAGGAGAGGGAGAAGAGGAAATGGTCGAGGAGGCAGAGGATGACTAACGCGCAGTTGCACGAGAAGGCCACAAACAGCGGCGGTTATGTACATTATTGGAATGGACCCCAGGCGTACATAGGAGAAGACGAAGAATCGCACTAGAGAATGCACTCCTTGTTTCGTATCAACTGCTGGCCCTTCTACTCCAAAGATGAAAGATGAGAGTGCGGATTGGAATTTGTGAGATGCAAGGATTGGTGCAAAGAGAGAGGGAGATTGAGTGCTCGGCAGTTGGAAGATGGGTTGTGCACGTACCTCGAACCATTTGATGCGTTCGGCAGGCTCGCGATTGGTCTTGTAAAACTCCTGCCGAACCCGGGCGAGAAACCACTGCGGATCGCTGTGCTTGAAGCTGCGCGATGCCACCACCATCTCCTTGTACAGGCCCAGCACCTGCCTCCTCGTCGGCGGTGCCACCAATCGCAATCCGCTGCTGCTCATCTCGTTGGTGATCGTCTTGTTGCGTGGAAAAACAGTTTTCTCTTTCTTTTTTTTCTGGTCTTATTTATTTTTAATTTTACTATTTTATGGACACAAGGGCATGGCCGCTGAAGCAGTGCTGCGGTCAGTCTGCGCGGCAGTGAAGCAGCTCGAAGCGCACTGGTGGCGCAAACGACTGGAAGGTGCGGCTCCTCCTTCTTGACCACTGGCAAGGAGTGGCTCATGTGCCCTACAAAAAATAATAGGCGAAGAGGGCCGGAGGTTGAGGGCGTCGCTGGCAGAGGCGGGCCTGGAGCCCAGCAGGATGGGGTTCCACGGCGAGGTCATGTTCCTCCTTCTCGGAGTTAAACCGGCAGTGCTGTGCACGTTTCCCGCTGCCGCCTGTGGCCCGGAGGCGCCCACCCCATCACAGCTCGCCGTGCACTACGCCACGCAGGTGATGCTCCCGGCACTGCGATCAGGCGGAGGCAGTGCGAGCACCAACACATCGTCAGACGAGCGCACGACATGGGAGGTGAGTGTGGCGGGCAAACGACTGCTGGTGGGCGTGGTGGATGCCAACGCTAGCTCAGCGTATTGCGACGAAGTGGGAGGCTCTCTGATCGTGTACAGTCCCGACGACCAACGAGCTGCGTTAGCTTCCCGCCTGTTGTCTCCAACCGCGGTACTGGCAAGTGAGCAGGAGGTACATTCATTCCCATCTTCTGTTCGCAAGTGGTGTGATGGTTGAGTGTGTTCTTGTTCTGTCAGTTCGCAGTTTTGTTGGACTATCCAACGCATCTGAAGGAGGGCGAGGAGCTCGAAGATCAGCAAAGACGACAGCCTGTGATTGTGGAGGTAGGCTACTGGGTCGTTACCAGCAGTGCGGAAGGTCCGCTCTCTGTAAGCCACTGCAACACGTGCCTGCAAGAGTATACTAAACGCTGTTGTGCATGAAGGCCCGGAGCTGCTTACATCGTATGGCGCCGAAGAAGCGGAAGTCCCCACCCATGTCGCTCCTCACTTCCGCCGCTATGCTGCTGCATGCGCAGAGGTCGGTGTCCAGCTCAAGCTCGGAATCACACGAGTTTCAGACTGAGTGTTTCATCGTGCTTGATGACATGGACAATAATGATCGACCGCCCATCTTGACCGAGACGATCAACCAGTAATGCATCTACCCACTTGCCCACTCCAAGCAAGCCATCAACGCGCCACCGCAATTTCTTTCCCTTTTCCTTTCTTTTGTTTCAAATACGCGAGATTTCGCGAGGCCAAAGACAAAGCTTGGCGCAAGGCGAAGGGAGGCCTGCCGCGCCGATGGAGCAAGAGAATAAGGGAGGCCTGAAGATTAAGCTTCGCCTTGGGGGCGAGCTCATCCCACGGGAGGAGCCGCAGCCGCTCCATGAAGAAAGCAAGGTTTTTATTCCTCTTGAGCCTTTGCAGGCGCAATGCACTGCAATCGGCACCGCTGCTATACAGCATTTAATTGCTTTTCATCTGCCCCGGCATGTAGGCAGAAGCGGTGCCACCCAAGGTGACAATCAGGCTGAAGCGCCCCCTCGAGGAGGCGTCCACGCCAGCATCGAATCAGGATCTTCCATCAAGCTCCCCTGCCATCGACATCAAGCCGCCCAGAAAGCGCAGAAAGCCTCCAGCTAGCAAGCCCAGGGCGAAATCGAAGGTGAGAGTCAGCGATGATGGTGAGGATGACGATGGGGAGTATGTGGCCCAGGCCATCCATATGGAAGAAGAAGAGGCCACGGGGGAGGAGAAGAAAGGCGATGAAGGCGGTGAATCAGCGGGCAAGGTTCGCCGATCTTCGAGGAGGCGCACAACAACACAAAACAAGTACGTCATCTACGACAATCTCGACGATGACGACTACTTCCACAAGATCGAGAAGGAAGCCGAAGCGGGTCGGCTAGATTTCGTGGCCACCATCCTGGTACGCTCTCCATTCGCCATCTCGTGCAGCCACGGAAAGAGTTGTGCTCTGCACAGTGGCGGCACTCCTAGTGTCGACATTAATTTGTGATCACCCACGCCCTGTTCGTAGGAGCACCACTTCGAAGACCCGGCTCCTATCATGGACGTGTACGCAACGGGCCAAGACATGCCCTACGGCACGCTGTTCAAACAGCAAGGCTTCAGACGGCCGATCTTGTTCAAGAACGTGAGCGGACTGCAAATGAAGCTTCCGTCGAAGAGCTCGTTTGACATTGATTCAGTGGCGGCGCTAGTCGGTAGGCCTTTCGCCTCCTAAGCACTCTGCCACTTCATCGTTGTGACTTGACGAAGCTGACTGGGTCTCACGTCAGGCAATCGCGAGCTTGATGTCATCGACGTCATCGATCAGTCCGAGTTGAGACCATCGTGGAAAATGGAGGATTGGTGCAGGTACTTCAATCAGCCGCCCGAACAAAGAACACGCATCCTCAACGTCATCAGCCTGGAGTTCAGGTAAGGCCACACCGCACCCAGCCCCAACCCTCGCGTCTTCAAGAGTCCAGGCTCTGACACGTCTTCCTGCACACACACACACAGCGGCACCAAGCTCGCACAAAAAGTTCAAGCGCCCAAGTTCGTTCGTAAGGCCGACTGGGTGGACAATGTGTGGCCCAAGGAGCTCAAAGAGCGCGCCCTCAATCCGCCCGAGTTGGCGAACCCCACCGGCAAGCAACAGCTCGCACCCGGTACCCTTCCACGCTTCAGAAATTCTGAAATCCACAATTAAATAGACTCTTCACATTCTAACACGCACCACTCCAGCGGTCCATCCGATGGCATCGGCGGCACCGAGCACGACCGAGAGCGCCACCCAAGCCGACGTGGCCGAACCCAAGGAGAGTCCCGGCCAGGAGAAGAACACACTGGAGCTGGCGCTCGCCGGACTGGAGCAGCTGGGCAATGCCGCGGTGAAGCCCGAAACTATCCCCGCACCCGCACCCGCACCCGCACCCGCACCCGCACCCGCACCCGCACCCGCACCCGCACCCGCACCCGCACCCGCACCCGCACCCGCACCCGCCCCTGCGCCGGCTTCGACTCCGGCCGCGGACACGAGGGCATTCTACCCCAAGGTCCAGCACTATTGCCTCATGAGCGTCAAGGGCTCCTACACCGACTTCCACATCGACTTTGGCGGCTCGTCTGTGTGGTGCGTCAACCACCCCAATCTGCTTCTGGGCCTGTTGTTCGGGAGTTTGCTCAAGCTCTCTCTTTCGCTCTTTCCCCTCTCCTCCTGCTTCCCTGGAACAGGTATCACGTGCTTTGGGGCAAGAAGGTGTTCTTCATGATCGCACCCACCCCGGAGAACCTCAAGCGATACGAGAAGTGGGTGACTTCGCCGTCGCAGGGCACGGTTTTCCTGGCCAATAAGGTAAGACTCGCGGTTCAGCGATTGCTCTGCCCAGTCTCACTCTTGAGGGTACACACGCGAGCACCCTGTACTCACTCCTGTGTTCATTGCATTCCCGCGTTCAGGTTGACCACTGCTACAAGATCGAGTTGAACCCAGGCAACACAATGCTGATTCCCACGGGATGGGTACCGACACACCCCCACTCTTCAATCTTCAATCTTCATTCTCTGGTGAGCTCGAGCTGATGGTGAATGTTTGTTTGTCCCCCCCCCGGTCTAATAGATTCACGCTGTATATACGCCCGAAGACTCGCTCGTGTTCGGCGGCAACTTCCTCCATGGGTTCAACATCCAGCTGCAGCTGCGGTGCTATGAGATCGAAGAACGGACCCGAACGGAGGGCAAGTTCCGTTTCCCTCTCTTCGAGATGATGCAGTGGTTTGCAGCGCAGTACTACCTCAAGAAGCTACAAGGTGCCGTACACTCTCTCTTCTCTCACGTGGCTGCACATGTGCGATTGCGATTACTCAACAAACACATCAACCACCGACACAGATCCCAACAGGGCTCTAACAGAGTTCGAACGAACTGGTCTCGTCACGCTGGTCGACAAGCTCGCCCTGTGGCTCGATCACCCGTACGACGCTGGTACGAATGGAGAGTCTTGGCCAAGTAGCGACCGCCATGTGACTAAACTAACACACACCGTGCGCGTATGCAGAGCGACTCAAGCACCGGGCACAGGTGCCACCGGAGGTTGAACACCCGGACAACTTGCTGAAGGAGCTCAGGGCCCAGCTTGAGGCCAGGAGGCCTCAATGCGAGAGGGAGGAGCACAGGCCCATCAAAATCGTCATCAAGAAGAGCGCACTCTCGCCCGACATCCTTTCCTCCACCTCCGCCGCGTCCACCTCTACCACAACGACAACCACCACCGCCGCCACCGCATCTCCACTCTCCTCCTCGCCGGCGGCCTCTGGCGACCAGGTCCCCTCCACCACCGCACTTCCTCCACCCCAGCCTCTGAAGATCAAAATCTCGCACGCGGCAGCGGTCGCCGCAGCGACGTCGCCACCGCTCTTCGACGCCTCACAGGAGCAGCAGTCGCTCCCACCAGAGAGCGGCGGCAACAACTACGACCACGACCACGACTATGACTACAAGCCATCACAGAACAAGAGAGCGAGGAGGGCCGCCGGCCTGTCCGACGACGATGAGCACTTTGAGGAGGACGACGACGACGACGAGGCGGGATCCGACGGCGACGGGTTGTTCTCCCTCACTGGTGGCACCAAGGCCGCCAAGCCGGCCAAGGTCGCCAAGCAGCCCAAGAAGACGAAAACGCCCAACAACAAAGCCACCAAGGCCAGCAAAGCGGCCACCGCCAAGGCTACCAAGCCCGCCAAGCCCAAGAAGGAGCCCAAGGGTACGGCGAAGCTTAGATCGAGAGTGCCCGTGTCATTGGGGGGGGGACGATGATTGGTTTCTCATTGGCGGTGATTCCCGTGTGTGTGGTGCAGCGGTGGCAGCTGCGGTGGCGGCTCCGGCTCCGGCCACGTCGGCCCAGGAGGCAGCGCGACGAGCGTCCTTGTCGCTGTCTGGCGTGACGGCGATCAAGAAGACCGCCGCGACGACTAACGTGCGCGCACGGCTCTCCAAGAAGCTGGCCCGCGGCGGCAAACGCAAGTAGGCCCAGACAAAATACACATACACAGACACGTCACCAAGCCATCATCAATCACGTGGTTCTCCGTCACCTTCTTCCCCTTTGCCTGTACAAACGCCCACAAAATACAAACTCATAAACATTTCTCCGTGTTTTCTTTCTTTCTGTTTACAGTTCCGGCCACCTCAGCCCTTTTTAGGGTCCTCCCACACACGTCCTTGGAATCCTTCGGCCAAAGTTGGGTGACTCGGCACACGGCAGGCATAGGCACCAGTTCCTGACCCAGCCCAGCGCCCCTTACACCCGTGGTCTCCACCAGGGGAAACTCGGCTCCCTTGATGCCTGCCCTCTATTTGTGCAATGGCCTGTATCCCCACCTCAGGACCTTTAGCGCGCTCAAGCAGCCGCGACGTGATTCGCCGGTGACGGCCACAAAAAGGCAAGGCTTGCTCCCTCCACAATCACTTCATCACCAACTGCCTTCGCCTCACAACCATCCAAACCAACCCTCCAGTTCAACCCTAGACCAGGAAGAACAATGACGATGTCACCTGCAAGCAAGCTGTTCTTCGTGGTGGCGCTGGGCCTCGCTCTCGCAGCCACGGCGGCCATCGCCGACGGCAAGATGAGGAACGACGGAGGACCGTGCAAGGGCGGCTACTGGCCCGACGGCAAGGGCTGCTGTCCTGAGCTCATCAATGGCAAGGCCTACTACCGCGACGGCAACAAGTGCTACCCCAAGGACGTCGGCTGCGGCGTCTACTACGCTGACGGCAACGGGTACCGCCTCACTGCACACACCACACATTCAGCACAGCATCCACAACCTACCTTAGGGGCTGATTGTGACACCTGGTCAACACACCAAACAGGTTCTACCCGGACGAGAAGGGCAACTACCTGAAGGCCGGCGAGTCGTGCTCGTGGGAGCGCAAGTGCCACGAGCGCTGCATCCGCCCCGACGACCACAAGACCACCACGACCACGGAGGAGTGCCCCAAGGAGACCACCACGACCAAGAGGCACACCACCACGACCACGGAGGAGTGCCCCAAGGAGACCACCACCACCAAGAAGCGCACCACCACCACGACCGAGGATTGCCCCAAGGAGACCACCACGACCGAGAGGCGCACCACCACCCCCAAGCGCACCACGACCACGACCGAGGATTGCCCCAAGCACACCACGACGACTGAGGAGTGCCCCCAGGAGACCACCACCACCAAGAGGGAGACCACGACGACCGAGAGGCGCACCACCACCCCCAAGCACACTACCACGACTGAGGAGTGCCCCAAGGAGACCACCACCAAGAGGCACACCACCACGGAGGAATGCCCCAAGGAGACTACCACGACCAAGAAGCACTACACCACGTCGACCACGGAGGAGTGCCCCAAGGAGACCACCACCACCAAGAAGCACACCACCACGACCGAGGATTGCCCCAAGCACACCACCACGACGACGGAGGAGTGCCCCAAGGAGACCACCACGACCAAGAAGCGCACCACGACGACGACCGAGGAGTGCCCCAAGGAGACCACCACCTCCAAGAAGCACACCACCACCACGACGGAGGAGTGCCGCAAGACCACGACCGACAAGCCGTGCGAGGACGACAAGAACAAGAAGTGCCCCGGCGGCCAGTGGAAGGACGGCCACGGGTGCTGCCCGCGCAAGGTCGGCCGCGAGTGGCACTTCCGCGACGCCCAGGGCTGCTACCCGATCGAGCTCGACTGCGGCGTGTTCTACGCCGACGCGCAGGGCTGTTATCCGGACGAGCACGGCAAGTACCTCAAGGCCGGCGAGTGCTGCCCCGACCACCGCAAGTGCTGTCCCGAGTGCGATGGCGCCTACTAGTCGTCTGCTGGCGATGATCAGTACCACACCCCCCCACCTCACAGCGGACCCGGCGACAAAGGGGCACATTGCCCCATTCCTCTCTCTATCACCTCTCTTTGTTGTTCTTTTTAGACCACTTCAACATACATCCAATGATCTACACTTCTCACAATGATGATGCTAACGCGCTGCAACAGCTTTCGAAGAGTTGATAACGTAGTGGTATGCTTCTAGTGGAACATGTGCATCAGCGTGTTGGCTCCTGCGAGTGTGTGGGCCGGGTGTGGGTGAGTGTGGAAGAGTTCGCTGGCGCTTGACGCAGACGACCAGAGAGGAGAGTCTTCTAGCCGTACCGTATTCGGCGTAGGCTGCGGTGGAGACGGTCATGCTGGCGAAGTCGGGCATGGAGCCCAGAATCGACCCTCCGATCCAAGTGGCGTACTTGCGCTCGGGCGGCGCGATCACTCGTACCCCGGCATCTGATCGATCATGGACGAATACCACCACCACCCACCACCACCACCGTCAGTGTCAGGCCAGGCACGGATTACTGTCGGGTGGGCAGCATCGCACCAGCGGGGGCAAGATCGGTGAGCCGCTTTTGGAGTCGCGCAGCCATGCCGGGGAACAAGGTTGACCCACCGCTGAGCATCACATTGCCCCACATCAGCTTGCTGGTGGCCACGAAAAACTCGTCAAATCAGTGCTGTTTTGGCTCTCATCACAATAATGGGACCACGTGCGGCCGAGCGTACCGAAGTTCAGAGCTGCATCGATAGATGCTTGTGTACAGGTTGTCGGTCAGGTCAGTCGCCGAGAACCCTACGGCCAAGAAAGCAGGGAGAAACTCTGATTAGTGGGAGTTGGTGCCGCACTGCGTACGGTTGGGCAATTGTCAGTATACCGATCATGCAGGGCGCGAACACAGGCTCCACGCAACGGAATCGCTCTGCGTCCAAGGTGATGACTTGGCCTGTATGGAGTGGTAGGAACAGTAGGTTGTTGACACAATCACCGCTACGGAGAGTCGGCAAGAGCTCTAGGTGCGTTAACGTACCATCGGGGAGGGTGTAGCAGCGAGTGTAGGTGTTCTGCATGACGACGTCGTTGATGCGGCAAAGCAGTTCATTGGGTAACCGTGCCAGCTGAGTGCCCTCCACCTTGTTGACATCAATGACCCTGAGCAAAGCCACACCAGTTTGATGAGCGCTCAATCGATGGTCATGGGCCATGGTGATCACGCAGTGTACCCGCTTCCCAAAGTGGCACTTTGCTTCATGCAAGCCGTCCAACCAGCGTCGAAGTCCACCGAACAGAAGCCGAGTTTGCATTTGATTTCTGTAGAGAGAAAGAGGGAGAGAGAGAGAGGCAAGCGTTACGCGCAAACAGCGGTCAATCACAACGGCAACGCAGACAGGAGAGGGCGGACGGGTCGGACCATCGACCAGCATGCGCTCGGCTGTGGTGGTGAAAGAGTATCCGCGCTCATTGAGGATCTTCAACAAGTAGTCCGTTATGTCTCTTCCTGTTATCAGCGAATCTAGCACACCCGACCGTATCACGTGGCCTAATAGAAAATCTGGGCGGTCAGTTGTTGTTGCTGCATCCAGTGCGAGCGCGCGAGTGCACGTCTCTTTGGGGGTACGCACCCTCGTAGACAGGAGTGATCAGCGAGCCCGAGGCTCCGATGTCCACCACTACCCCAGTCGTTTTGCCCGCGCTGAAGAGGGCCAGCGTCGCCTTTCCAGAACAAACAAAGATGGCCGCCAACAGGTTATGCAAAAGCGGCAAAAAGAAGGCTGCAAGGGGAACACCACACACCTGATCGCCCAGGTGAACTGCGGGCACGTTGAAAGTCTCGAACATGATCTGCAGCATCTTCTCCTGGTTGCGCGGGGGAGAGTCCGCGGCGTAGGTGAGCAGCACCGGATGTTCCTCGGGCGCCACCTTCAGTTCCTGGTAAAACAAGTGGTGCCTGTGGCATATATAAATATAGAAGCGTGATGCAGGCCTAAGTATGAGCCAATGCTACAAATACATCAACGACAACGACCCATGGGTGCAGCACCAGATATGCTCCATGTCTCCAAAATTGGTGATGATCTTGCGCTCCACCTGCGCGCAAATCGCTCAGAGAGCGCGCACGCACGGTCAGTCAAAGTGCACCCGTACAACATGCAAGCAGGTGCCCAACCGGATATCGAATGCGGTGAGTCGCGCGGCGTTGAAGCGCCTCTGCTCCGAAGACAGCGTCGGGCAAGTGGGGCATTCCGGCCGAGTGCCGCCTGCCCATCAGCGTGCGCATCACCACCGAAGGAGCATCCTCACCAGCCACACCTACCACCATTTCGCGTTGTCGCAGTCACTCCCCCCCCCGGGGGGGGGTCCCTCTCCACCAGCATTACAGTCATCAACAAGGAGGAGGCATCAGTACCTGCTTTGATGGTGTCGCCCCCGTTGTCGACGACCAGCACGTTACCTTTTGGGATAAAGGACTGTCAAAACAGGGCTGTTCGAGTCGCAAGTGGAGAGATTACCGCTGAGCGAGGCTGGACATGGCGACAGCGCGCTTAGCTCGCCCCTCTTCTCTTCACTCATCGCTTGACTTGGGCAATAGTGGAGGCTGTGTCTGTGAATGAAAGTGGCGAAGAAATTACAAATTCCTGGCTTTTCTTTCGCAAGCGCCTGAGCACAGCCCAGTGCTGGTTGAGGTGCTACCCGGCGGTGACCCTCGCTTCGGTGGAACGGCCAGGGCCGAACAGCAAGAGAGAGGATGGATGGATTTTTCATTTGAATTTGAATTGGCCAACCACACACCGCGCGTGGTATCGGAGATCAAACAACCGAAAGTGAGCGAAAACTGGGCCAGAAGACAAACCAGTATTCATCGCCATCCACGACGTTGGTCACCCTGGCGGCATAAGTGTGAGCTCTGTCCACAACACATTCAAACATCCACACTCCTCAAGAAACAACAAAAGAAGAAAGAAGAAGAAAGAAGATGGCCGGAAAGCTCAACGTGACGGAAGACCCCAAGGCTCACCTGGTGCGGCTGGTGAAGGACTTCGACAACGCCATGCTCATCACGAAGAACTCGAGCGACCAGCTGCGCGGCAGGCCCATGCGAATCGCCAAGGCCGACGTCGAGCAGAACCTGTGGTTCATCACCTCCATGGACAGTGCCAAGATCGAGGAGCTCCTGCGGGACCCCCGGGCCTGCATCACCATGCAGAAGAGTGCGCCCCCCCCACCCAAACCCGTCCTTCTTGAATGCGAAGCTGACGAGACCTACTTGTAGATGGCGAGTACATTTCGCTGTCGGGCAACGTTCATGTCTCCAACGACAAGGGCGGCATTGAAGAGATCTGGAAGGGTTCGTCTGCCTCACCTAATGATCACGCACACGCACACACACGCGATACAACACACACACACACACGCACACACACACACACACAACGACATGACAAGAAGAAACGTGCTTACCGAATATGTCACACTGTAGAGGCGTATCGTCCGTGGTTCCCCGAGGGCAAGGACACGCCCGACCTGGTGCTGCTCAAGGTCGACACGACGTGGGGCGAATACTGGGACTCGGTGTCGGGCGAGAAGACGACGATGGATTTCCTCAAGAAGATGGTCGGCGCCGAAGAGAAGAAGAGCACCACCATGCCCGAGGAGCACGCCAAGGTGACCCTGACCGCTCCCACGCAGATGTGAAGGGAGCGCACGTGCAGGGCTAAACCAAGGAAAGGAAGGAATGAAGGAATAGAATAGCATTGCATTCACCAGCACGCACTCGTTCACCCGCTTTGTTTACACACACCACCGCACACGCACACGCACTTTCCTTTTCGTTCTTGCTGTAGATGACGGGGCTCTATTCTGTCCAGCTGTTGCCGCATCCGGGGCTGCAGCACACGAAGAATAGCGTGAACACCTGCTCACTGTTACCGCTGTTGGCCTGGAAGAACACGGCCTCCCTTCCGCCGCACTGCTCGCACAGAGCACTACATAAAGCACGAACGACGAGACAAGTTGTTAGCCGGCCACGAAGTAGTATCGCGCTGATGCCAGGCGGGGCGCAGCGTACCCCTTCGTGCGTGGCAGCGTTGGGTCCGTAATCACCTCGTGGAAGATCTGAGCACCGCCACTGCGTGGAGAAAGGAGTGCGAATGAGGGACGGCGGCAACGGCATACACACCACCCAACGGCACTGGCAAGATGGTGTACGTACGCAGGCTTTTGGGTGATCTCGTTTCGGTAGATTCGCCAGGCGGCACCGGTCTGGACCTCATAGCCGTCCTTATCTATCTGTTTGAGATCGGCCTGCTCGACATGTTCGCAGTTACGGCAGGCGTACAGGAGGACCTTGTTCTCTTTGTCCTCCTTCGGGTACAGCATGTTCGCACTGCCATCGGGGGGGGGGCAAATCTGAATTAGATTAAAATTGAGGATGCAAAATGTAAAATTCGTTGTAGGAAAGAAATAGGCTTCTCTTTTGCAAGGGCCAGTGGGAAAGAGCAACAACAAGGTACCATTCATTGCAAAAGTTCATCTTGAGTGATGTGTGCGGGTCTGCCTACAAGAAAAAGAAAACAAAATTAAGCCGAGAAATGGAGAGAAATACGTAGCGCTTCTATTGCACTGAAAGCGAAGAGGAGCCAACAAGCTGCAAGCACCACACAACTGCACTTCATGGGTACCCCTTTGCCAAGAGCTTGACCTCCATGCTGCACGCCTTAGTTGCTGCTCCAAAAACTTGTGCTGATATTCCTCTTGTTTGGTTCCTTTTGAATCTAACTTTCATCCGTGCATCAACAACTTGGTGGCACACTGCCTGGTGGTGGGCTTGCGGCTGGAAACAACAGCGACAAAGCGATTTCAGTCGGGCAAGTGGGATGGATCCTACGTGCACCAGGGCAAGCGCAACGAGCTGGTCCTCGAGCTCCAGTTCAGTCACGACGGCGCCGTCAACGGCACCGGCCAGGACAGCACCGGCTTCTTCAGCATCACTGGCGTTTACAAGTACATCCCCATCTCGTCCCTTGCATGTCAGGTGCTACGTTTCAGTGCATGGGGTCGTGCATGGGAATGTACATTCGTTGCTGATGTGGCATTTGTGCTTGGCGCGATGCAGACCCACACCTCCGTACGGAGCCACACTTACGCGAACAGACATGCAGAGCGGCAACACAATGGAGATGTCTGGCTTCAGAGAGAGCGCCGTACGACACCTCCCCATTCATCCCCATTCAGCTTGCCCGGATTGTCTTGTCGCCAAGTGCCGACCTTGCTGTGTGTGGGCCACCTGACCAATGACGCAATCACACCACAGAGCGGAGGGATCTTCGGTACGTGGAACGGAACGTTGGGCTCTGGCGACTTCCGAATCAAGCCATCGGCCGACATTGCAGGTACAACGATCGTTCGCTCAGTGCTGGCCCTTAGGAGATGATCAATGACTGTGTGAGTGACCGACGTGGATTCCTTCATGTGTCGCACGTGGTCGCAAACGCAGCGATGGAGAAGAAACTGAAGGAGGAAGCCGAGAAGAAGAAGGTGGAGCAGCTCAAGGCCATGGGATTCCCCGAAGAGTGGGCCAAGGACGCTCTCAAGGAGACCAAGGTAGCGAATTGGGCCGATCCTGCACATGATTCTGCTCCGATACCCCATTGGAGTCGCTCGTGTCGTGTCGTGCCGTGTCGTGGTGCGTGCCGTGCTCACACAGAAATGGCGCCTAGGGCGATCTTGACGCGGCGGTGGAGCACTTGACACTACAGCTGTC
Source organism: Acanthamoeba castellanii str. Neff (assembly GCF_000313135.1). Classification (NCBI taxonomy): domain Eukaryota; phylum Discosea; order Longamoebia; family Acanthamoebidae; genus Acanthamoeba; species Acanthamoeba castellanii. The sequence goes on from NW_004457554.1 coordinate 868,996, forward strand.
GGCCGGCGACGACTTTGGGTCAACACCAACAGCCTCGGGCGGCGGCGGCGGCGGCGATGTGGCAGATGCGTCGCTGGTGAGCCAGCTCACGGACATGGGCTTCTCCGCCGACCAGGCCAAGATGGCCCTCCAAGCTTGCGTACGCCCGCCTCCCCGGTACTGTGCTTCATGCTCTCCCTTCTGTCCCTGATCAGGTTCCTCCAAAACAGGACAACGACGTGGGGCGAGCGGTCGAGTTCCTCTTCAATCAGTAGCCGTGAGGACCATCAAGCACCTGCCGCCTGATGTATGATGCTTTTGGTGATGAAGATGTTGCAATTGGTGTTGTGGTTGATGTCGTACCTTGGCAACACCCAAAGTCCCATCCAATCGACAGCCTCGGGTGTTGTCCCACACTACGCTTGTTTTCTTTTAGACATGTCTTTCTTCTTGTGCTCCCCACCTCGTGCCTCTTGACCTCGCGCCGATCCCAACACTTGGCTTCTTCGAGAAGACCGCAGCACACAAGCCACAGGAGGAGCACCACATTGGGGCAAGGCACAACAACGACGGATCCTCGTTTGAATCTTATTATTATTTATTATACCACTATTTATTTGAATTATCATGCACATGACCACCACGGGGCGATTCAACGTGCTTGCACACCTCACGGCAGCGCTGATTTGCTCAGGTACTCCTCCTTCCTCGTTCTGGTTTCTCGATTCCTGCTTGTACCGTCCGTACAGATTATTTTAATCGTAATAAATCATGCTAATTTCAAAATAAAAAACATGCAGTGGTGCTGGTCTCGGCGAGCCCAAGCCTGGTGCTCGACCAGGCCTACCTGCAGTCGACCGTCTCCACGGACTTTGTGGTGTCGTCGTCTTCGTCCGGCTCGTCGTGCTTCGTGCCGCGGTGCCTCACACCCGACGCGGCCAACCAACGACGGCTCCTGCGCTTCGGGCTGCGCGTGCAGAACCAGGGCGACGCCGAGGCCAGCCTCGCACTGGGGTCGGCCGCCGCGTCCACGGTCACGAACGACGCCTGCTCGGCCGCCACGAGCATCAACGACTTCGTGTCGCTCGCCGTTAAGGACTCCTCCAATGCCGTGAAGGCCTCGGGCGTGCGTGGTACGCGCGCGCTCCTCAGCCGTGCGCGTGTGCGGTGTGTGCGTGTGCGATTGTGCGTGCGTGTGCGGTGGTGTCTCACTGCGCTCTGCTTGTCTCTGCACAGATCTGTGCCTTTTTGACCAGGAGACGGTCACGGGATACTCGGGCGGGGGCAGTGTGCCCTCGGCTCCCGTGTACTCGTCCTGCCGCACTTCCACCCCCTCCGGCCCCGTGCAGGTTCGGTCCACACACATGCACACACGCACACACGCACCGCACACACCGCACACACCGCACACACCGCACCACCACTTCCCTCCTGATGGTTGTCGTACGCGCAGGGCCTTTCCGCCGGATGGCAGGTGACCTACACGAAGGACGTCACCTGCATGTACCTGGACATCACCGGGCTCGTACGCTACCCACCCTCCTCCCACCCGCCCGCCCACCCATCGTGCTGGTGTTCCAACACAGCGCCTGCCTGCGTCCCTGCGTTGACGTTGTTAGTTTCCCTCCCTCCCCCCATTCATCACATAAGGCGGCCGGCAGCTACACTTTGGAGGCGACGCTCACGTCGGTTTTCAACGGCTCAGCCGAATCCACCACGTACGTTCCCCCCTCCGGTTTCACTTCGGTCTGTGTTTGCGGTTCTCACCTGGCCTGGTCGATTGTTCCTTTCGCGCAGGACGGCGCCGTTCACCATCGACAACTCCTGCCCGCCGGCCGCCAACTACGGCTCCCCTCAATACACCCCCAACACGGCGGCTGCGTGGTGCGTACTCACGAACTGTGCACCGCGCCGGCAGCCCCTGCCGTACGACACCGACGATGTCCCCGCTCAACTGTGTGCATGTCGTTGTGTGCGCGTGAACAGGGTCGACCCTGTCGCAAACGGGCACACGAGCGTCGCACTCCCGAGCGCCGGGAGCTTCAGCGCTTCGGTCGGGTTGGGCTCGACTCCCTGGATCTTCGGCTGCACCAACTTCGAGTACGCGCTGCGTCGCACAGATCAGTGCACGCCACGTTCGCCCAGTACCCACCTGACTAACCCCTCGAACACCAACAGGTCGTTTGCGATGGACGTGGCCGGCAGGGTCTCGTTCGCTGCGCAGGGCTCCAGTGTGCCGACCGACACCAAGCTCGACTTCACCCTCGCGCCCTTCAATGCCCTCTTCCTAAGTACGCCTTTCTCCCAGCGTGCACAATCGCACATGACACGGCGGCACGACACGACACGACACACAAGAACAGTTGGCCAACTAACCTGGGTGGTCAGATGGTACGGGGTATTATCAACTCACGGGGACTTCGCCCTCCCGCGTGCTTCTGGTCTCCTGGTACGTTCGGTTCCTTCTGGCCCTCTGGCGACCTCTGTCGCAGCGTTCATGCGAAATGCGAACTTTTTCCTTCAACGTTGTGCGCACACCTCGGGAGGTGGGTTTCGTAGCTGAACGCAATCGCCTGTGGCATAATGCAGGGTGGACATGAAGGCCAGCGACACCTACACCAACCTCGCCTGGCAGGCTGAGATCAACGAGGTTCGTTTTTTGTTCGTTTCTTCTGCCGTGCATCGTTTAGGCGCAGCGCGCTCACTTCTGGGCTGTGCCGTGTGGTGGCATTTTACCTGTCAGAGCGGAGACGTCGTTTTCCGATACCGGAACGTCACCTACCAACTGGATGGCGTGGACGCGGGCGAAGGCCGTCGGCAGAACATCTACGTCTGTGGCGGCGGTGACGGTGCGCCTTCTTTGCCCTTTCCGCAACGAACGACCACGACCACGACTGTGTTGTCTGATCGCTCTCGATTCTTCGCGAGACAGACATGAACTGCGCCATCTTCACTGAGCAGGCGGTGACGAATGGCAGCGCGGTGGTGAGCGACAACTCGACCGTCCGCTTCCCCCGGCGACTACCCGGCGATGGCACCACACGGCCCACCGTGTCCATGGTACGCCCGCTGCTCAGCTTCGCGCTGCGCTCTCGCGCGGGAGCAGGAATGCTGAAGATGTGCGCGCGCCGACAGAGCAACTCGCCAAGCGGGAACTCGTTCGTGGAGGGGACGGTGGTGACCTTCACTGCCAGCACCAGCGCCCCGGCCACGCTGGGCTGGTCCTTCGGTGACCGCTTCTACCCGCAGGAGATCACCGAGACGGGCGTACACAACTTCACCACCCCAGGTAACTCCACACACCTCCCCCCCGCTTCTTGACGCTTTTCGCTTTCGTTCTCTTGGGCTCATCGCCCTACTCTCTTTTGTCTGCGCGCCCGCACAATGTAGGCACGTACAACGTCCGGCTGACGGCGTTCGACGGGACGTACTACGTGACCTCGAGCAAGACCATCATCATAGTCAGCTCGCACGGCGGCGGCGGTTGGGATTCGGAGGACACGCTGGCCTTGATGCTGGGGCTCTTCATCCCTCTCACGGTGATCGTGTGCGTGGTGGCGATCATCGTCGCCGCTGTCATCTTCTTCTTCGGCCGCGGCATTGTGCCCTCCGGCGGTGCCTGGTGGAACAAAGATCCCGGTAACCCCCCATCACCGCACACGCGCACGCACACGCACACGCACACACCATTCCCTTCCGTTCCACTCGGTTGTCTCCCTTACACGACCACCCAATTTCCACGTGCACAGAGTACGTCAACACGGAAGCGCCCATCGCTGCCGCACTCTAGCGAACAGCGGTTGTGTGCCAGAAGAGAAAAAGACCAAGAAGCACCAAGGTGCTCGCAAGAGGGTTTCCCAACACACAACAAGGTTCAAGAAAGGCGGAGAGTGCAATGCCGCAGTGCCAAACAAGATCTTGGGGTGAGACGCCCATCAGGATCATAAATACACCAAGTAATGTACACCAACTCATGATCTCCTTCTTCCTTCTCCTCTCGATCTCTGGTGGTTGCTGCTCTTGTGCAAGCGCTACTGAGGTTGGGGTGGGGCCTGATGGCGCGTGGCAGTGAAGGTCACGGTGTTCAACAACTCGCCCTTCACTTCACTTCACTTCTTCCTCTTGCCCTTGGCCGGTTCGGTTGTCTCGCCGCCGCCAGCGCCCCCGTGGTCGTTGCTGATGGTGCCCTCCTTCTCGTTGGCGACGCACCGAAGCAAGCCCAAGTCACTCTGTGTGCGAACGGGTCAGCAGTGTGCAGCCCAGACCAAGCGTGGGTGGTGCGCACCTTGGCGATGATGAAATAGCTCTCCCCCGCGTCGCTCTCGGCTCCCTCCACGGCTTCGATGCGCACGGGCGCGCCCCCTTTCTGGTCCTTGAGTGTGACCACCAGGTATCCGGTCTTGGCGTACGATGGTCCATAGTCCCTGGTCTGCTGTGGAATCAGAATGCATCCCAGATCCTGCACGGCCTTCTTGGGCAGCGAGCTACACACACACACACACGGTTGAAGGGACACGACACGAAAGAAGTGTGAGCGAGAGAGCGAGAGAGAGAAGACATCAACGACGACGACGAGTGATCGCACAGGCTCGCACCTGTCCTTGGCACCAATTCCGATGGCGAGAGGAAGCTCGACCTTCTTCTGGGTCATCATGTCCGACAAGACGACAAAGGCTTGCGCAAAGCTGGGCGACGGTTTCTGCGCGTGAAAGAAACACCAAAGAGCCAATACAGATGAGCTCATCTTCCCGTACGACTGTGGTTGGCGAGAACGGGGTGCGCTGCGTACGGTGACCACGGCATTGTTCTTGACGAACACGCAGCCAAAGGACTGCTCCTCGAGCTGGGCCTGGGAACGCCGACCAAACCTGCACACACCACCGCCAACCCGATGAAGAGGATGATGGTGACGGTGTGAGTTCAACTGGGCCAGGCCGCAGTATTTGTTGTCGACAAGTGGTGTGAGACGAGCAACGCCCGAGGGGACGAGGTGGAGGGGAAGTAGTGGAAGGAGAGAGAGAGAGGGAACGCACGAGATGGTGGGCTTGCCGCCACCGGTGGTGGTGGTCTGCTTATCTCGTTCATCGAGCCACTTCTGCTTCTCGTCGTAGAACTGGCGCTTCTCGTCCTCGAAGGCGCGCCGCTCGTCGTTGAGCTGCTGGCGGTCGGTCGCCACCTTTCGTCGCTCCTCGGCGAGTGCGCGCCTCTCCTCCTCCACCACGTGCGAGTCGAGCTGCTGCTGCCATGCAGTCGCGGCCAGCAAAGATGGCGATGGCAGCGCCTGCGGATTCTCCACGCTGGCGCCGCCCAGAAGGGGATGCAGATGGAGGGAGGGGAAGGGGAGCTGCTCGCTTGTGGTCGAAGATGAAGCTGAAGATGCATCAACGTTGTTGTCGAAGCTCTGGCGCCTCTTCTTGTTGGGTGGCTGGCGATCGACGTCGATGACAACAGGGGGATTACTACTGGAGGAGGGGGAGCCCAAGTCAGGGAGGAACGGGCTGCCGTAGGAGGTGAAGTCCACCTCCTGCGCATCGGTCGAGGCGTCATCGTTGAGGAGGCTGCTAATCGTAGACCGTGAGTTGCCACTCCCATTCAACGCAGCACTGCTGTGGGGGTCCTCCATCCTTCCTTCCAGGCAGCAACAAGTTGTTGTGGAACGTAGAGAGTGACAGATCAATCGAGAGAGAGATTCTGGTCCCTCGCTGGTGTGAAAGAGCGCACGGGGCAGTGACAGCGAGGAGGAGACGGGACGTGGTGCTGCTCCTTGTCTCTTTGCAGTGGTGCCCCACCGTCGACAGTCTTCACCAAGAAAGCTGGCCACTTGGCCATCTACGGCTTCGAATCCCACCCGAGACAATGTCCCAACCACGGAGGCTTGTAACTGTGCCGGAAGGCCAAGGTCGGAGGAAGCCGACGGGGAAGAGACCATGCCCGTCTCGGCGCCTCCGGTACGTATGGCGCGCCAAGAGCGGCCCAACTCCACAGGGTCAATCACGAACGCAATGGCACACCCGGATGCCAACCATTCCGCAGAGTTAGGCGCGTGCGGTCTGCTCTGAGGCACGGGTCGCTCGGTTCTCGAGCACTTATCTCTCGAGAACGCGTGCAAAGATGTCGTCCAACCTTCGGCTCACCTGCCCGTCGACTACGTCTCCCTCCACAACTACTACTGCCATGAGGTCGTGCCGTAGGGCCTTTGTACTCCAAGCGCAGCTGTCACCACTCACTGCCACAGTGCCCTATCCGATCTACAAAAGGCCACTGCCGGAGCATCTCATCTACATCGGACCGAACAACACGTCTTCTTCAACACACCAACAACCACCAGCTCGAAGCAACAACAAGATGTCGGAACCCAGGATCGCCTTTCTCGGTGCGGGCCAGATGGCCACTGCCCTCGCGCGCGGCTTCATCGATGCCAACGTGACGCGACCAGAGAACATCATCGCCAGCGATGCGTACGAGCCCCAGCTGCCTCGATTTCAGAAGGACACTGGCGGCAGCACGAAGACCACGAAATCCAATCTCGAGGCCGTTGAGAATTCGGATGTGGTGATCCTCTCGGTCAAGCCGCAGGTCATGTCCACCCTGCTCAAGGAGATCAAGGACGCGGTGGCCTCCTCGCCCCATCTCATCATCTCGATCGCCGCCGGCATCACGATCGACACCATCACCAAGCAGCTGGGCAGCGACACCCGCGTGGTGCGCGTCATGCCCAACACGCCATGCCTCGTCGGCAAGACCGCGGCCGCCTTCTCGCTGGGCGGCAAGGCCACGCCGGAGGACGGCAAGCTGGTGGCGCACCTGCTCTCGTCGGTGGGCCTCGGGACCGAGGTGCCCGAGCGGCTGCTCGACGCCGTCACCGGCCTCAGCGGTAGCGGACCGGCCTACGTCTACCAGTTCATCGAGGCGCTCAGCGACGGCGGCGTTGCCGCTGGCCTGCCGCGCGACGTGGCCGCCAAGCTGGCGGCGCAGACGGTGCTGGGCGCTGCGCAGATGGTGGTGCAGACCGGCGAGCACCCGGGCGTGCTCAAGGACAAGGTGGCGAGCCCCGGCGGGACCACCATCGCCGGCATCCACGCCCTGGAGAACGGCAGACTGCGCGCGACGGTGATGAACGCCGTGCTGGCCGCCACCGAACGATCCAAGGAGCTGGCCAAGTCTGAGTGATTGCGCTCCTCTTCTTCTTCTTCTTCTTCTGTTGTTCATAAATAAACACGCATCGCCAACATCTTCTCTCGACAGGGAGCAGCTGAGGGGGAGATGTCTATCTTGCTGATGTGGGCCGTAGATTTCGTGGGGGCATTGTGGCAATCCGGGTATTAACCGGGCACAAGGGGAGACGCGCGGACAATCGCTGGCGCGCAGGAGAGAGGGGGGAAAGACTTCGCGTGCGGGCCGGTGTATGCTGGACTTGCTGGTCTACTGGGTGCTCCCCTTCGTGCTTACTCTCGGTGCTGCGCTGATCGCCAATTTCGCGGTTCAATTCGTACTACACGACACCGGAACGAAGCACGGAGGGCTAACAACAGAGGAAGGAAAGAGACAACGAGAACAACAACAACGAGGGGGAGGAGAAAGGAAAGCGATCTACGAGATTAAGAAGGAGAAGAGCGACATGGATACACCATCATCACCTGAAGTGTCGACTACGACCCATCTGGAGAAGCACTATGCTCATGGATTCACCCTCGAGGTGGGCTCGTGCGCAATCCAAGGTCGGCGCCCCTACATGGAAGATAGAAGAACGATAATCGAGGACCTGCGGGACATGATGTCTCAAGCGGGCAAGGAACATAGCCCGAACGGAGCGGGAGAGCGATGCTCCTTCTTCGCCGTCTTTGATGGCCACGGAGGCCAGCTGGCGTCCACCTTCGCCTCGGGCTACCTCCACAAGAACCTTGTAAAATCTGCCCATTTCCCCCACGATCCCATCCGGGCCCTCGAGGAGGCCTGTGAGATCACCGATCGCGAGTTTGCGGAGAAGTACCAAAGCGCGACCTCGCAAGATGGCACCACCGCGTGTATGGTCCTCATCATGGGCCAGCGCCTCTACGTCGCCAATGTGGGCGATTCGCGTGCGGTCCTCTGCCGAAAGGGTGCGTTTGTCCCCCCCCCACGCAATCAGATCTGCGGGCCTGCTAGCAGATTGGATCGATCCGCGCATCACCTCGCAGCTGCCCGCGCTCATCAATGAGGCTCATTTTCCCATATCGTGGCGTAATTTCAGGCAAGGCCGTGGCCCTCTCCGACGATCACAAACCCGACAAGCCAAGTGAGAAGAAGAGAATCGAGGATTCTGGCGGTGTAGTTAAAAAGGGCTCTTTTTTCAACATCCCCATGGGTCCATTCAGGCACGCTTTTCCACTCAATCTCCAACTCCTCTCGCTGCAGCAAATTGTCTCATACTCACGTACGATTTATGCAGAGTATACCAGGGCGATGGTATGCGGGGCGGCCTTGCCGTGTCGCGAGCGTTGGGAGACACCTTCTACAAAGACCCTAAGAGGCCAGGTGCACTTTTCTGCCACTGCAGCACTATTGTGCCGTGCTTTGCTCTGCATCATCTCCTTCCCTGCGCATGGTTAACACGGTTGATTCATCACATGACAGCAATGGAGTGGTTGGTGAGCGCAATCCCAGAGATCAAGGAGGAATCTCTCCAACCTGGTGCGGACGAGTTCTTCATCGTGGCGAGCGACGGCTTCTGGGACGTCTTCTCCAACGAAAACGCGGTTTTGCTTACGCGCGAGCTGTTGCAAAAGAAGGAGCTCAGCCTCGCTGACGTCGCCCAAACGCTTACGGCCAAGGCCTTCTCAAGGTAACTTGCTGCTGCTCAACCTTCCATACAGTCCGCCGCCCCCTGTGCCAATCCTGACTTTGCCTCACCCCTCTTACAGAGAGTCTCTGGATAACATCACCGTCGTGATTGTCCGATTCATTTCGGACGGCACGATGGAGACCTCCAACGAAGGGGCGGAACGGGCAGACGACGAGGAGACGGACGAGATGACGGTGCTCGTAGACGAGGGAGGTGTGGTGCCGAAGGAGGACGACGAAGATCTGTCGCTGGACGTGGACAATGAGGTGATCATCCGAGAGGTGAGCCCCTCGCCCGAATCTAGCGCCGCCGCCGACTCAACAAGCACAGCGGCGGCTGAGGGATCGTAACGAGGAGGAAGGAGCTCGACCTTACGTTGATCAACTCTCGAGTCTGCACTCCACCGCCGAGACGCTAGGGAGCGAGCGGGCAAGCGAGCGGGAGGAGGATCGTGTGTGATAGGGCGACGAGGAAGAAGAGAGGCGTCACGAACTGTTATGAACAACAACCAGTCGAGGAGGAGACTGCGCGAGACCGACCACGTTCTGCGGAGGTTCGTGTGGCTTGCCAACCACAAAACAACCAAAAAAGTGATTTCCGTTTCTTTTCTCGGTTTACTTTTCGTACCTATTTTCTTTGCTTGCATTTTTCTTTTTCTTTCTTTTTCCAGAGCTGGCCGTTGTTGCCTTGCCACCCGGAGCACAAACGAGAGGAGTCGAGGGGACACCTTCGCCACGTACCATCGGCACCTGGTACCTCCATCTCCTTGAATGGGGTTAGTTCTTTAGTTGCCTGTGCACGAGCACTTTTTTAAGTTAATATTCTACATTATTATAACACGATTAAATGATTTTTACGCTTCGGCCCCGGCCTTCCCCCTAGTGGTGATGGCGAGCGGCGTCGGGGAAAAAGCGCGGTCTGCCTTGCGCCAGAGTGTGCCTGTGGTGGAGGCCCAGCTGGAGCGGTACCTCGCGCGCACGTTCGGCATCGACAGGCGCACGACCGACCTCTCGCAGGCCCACGTGCGACGGCTGGCGCGTCTTCTGCGCCACAGCGAGGAGGGTGGCGATCGCCAGCGGCCGCCGAGCGACGACGAGGACTTTGCGCTTCAGCAGTTCTGGCGACTCGAGTCGCAGCAGCTCCAGCAGCACAAGCGATCGACGACCACAACCAAGCGGCAGGCGCGTCTGCTCTGCTTCCTGGGCGACATCGTCCAGCGGCAGCGCAGTACCGACGACGACGATGGCGACGACGATGACGGCGTCCGCAGCCTGATCAGAGCCGTGATCGGCGGTAGCCGCGCGTGGCAGTACCTCAAGGTGGCGGTGGCCTACGCGCTGGTGGCGGCGTGCGTGATGCGCGCGCTGACGCTGTGGGGCCGCGGCAAGATGGAGCTCTTCATGCACGACCTGCGCGTCTACTTCCTCGAGCGCCAGGTCCTGGACCTGCCCGGAGTCGGCGCGCGGGCCGTCGACGCGCTCCTCCTCCTGCTGGCGGCCATCTTCCTCATCCTGCTCCTCCTCGTCTGCTGCTACTTTGTTCGCACCGACAACGAAGATGACGATGACGATGACGACGATGTAGAGGAAGAGGAAGACGACAACGAGCTGGTTGGGCGTCACTCGATGATCGGAGCCGAGCAGCGGCGCGCATCAGCCACTACGAAGGCGGCGGCGGCGGCGGCGGTGGAAGAGGAGGACACGAAGCCGCTGGAGGAGCGGCTGATGGAGCGCATGGAGGACATGTTCGAGGCGGAGATGCGCAAGGTCGAGGAGAAGCTCCGGCGCAAGAAGGAGGCGGCGGCGGCGAAGAGAAAGAAGCGCGAGGAAGAGAAGCGGGAGCGGGAAAGGGAGAGGCAGCTCGCAGCGGAGCACGAGGCCAAGAAAACGAAGAAGAAGGAGGAGGAAGACGAAGACGATGCGATGCGGGAGCGCGAGGAGTTGATGAAGAAGGAGGCGGAGGCGGAGGAGCAGGAGCGAGAGCGTAAGCGCGAAGCGGAGCAACAACGGAAAGGGAACAGGAGGAAATGAGGGAAAAGGAGGAGCAAGAACGAAAGCGACAGCTCGAGGAGGAACAGCGTCGCATCCAACAGGAGGAGGAAGAGGAAAAAGAGCGAAAGCGACGGATCAAAGCGCATCGTCGGGCAGAGGAAGCGGAGCGGCAGCGGCAGCTCGACGCACAGCTCCGAGCGGCGGAAGAGGCGGCGGCCGAAGAGGAAAGGAGACGTGCGGAGGAGGAAGAGCTCAGGGCCGCCGATGAAGCCGAGCGGCAGCGGCAGGAGGCGGAAGCGCGCCGAAAAGCCGAAGAAGAGGAGCGTCAGAGAAAAGAAGACGAGCAGCGAAAGAGAGAAGAAGAAGAGGAGGAGCGCCAGAGAAAAGAAGTCGAGCAGCGAAAGAGAGAAGAGGAGGAGGAGGAGGAAAAGCGACGGAGGAAGGCCGAGGAGGAAGCAGCAGAGCGAGAGCGACAGATCGTGACACAGCGCGAAGCGGAGGAGGAAGAGGAGAAGCGAAGGGCCAAGGCTGAGGCGGAGGCCCAGCAACGAGCCGACGAGGAGAAGAAGAAGAAAGAGGAGGAGGAGGAGGAGGAAAGAGGAGACGGGAAGAGGCGGAGAAGGCCGAGAAGGCCGAGAAGGAGGCGGAAGAGGAGCGGAAGCGGCAGATCGAGGCGATGCAGCGAAGAACCGACGAGGAAGCGCTAGCGGAAGCGGAGCGGAAGGCGAACGAAGACAGGGAGGCCGAAGAGCGGCGTCGGGCCGATGAGGAGAAGGAGCGGCAGCGGCTGATCGAAGTGGAGCGCCGGGCCGACGAAGAGGAAGAACGAAAGCGACGAGAGGAGGCGGAAAACAGAGCGCAGGCCGAGGAAGAGAGAGCGGCGGCGGAAGAGGAGGGGCGACGGCAAAGGGCAAAGGAAGAGGAGGAGCACAAACAGAGCGAAGAGGCGGCGAGACGGGCGGCCGAGGAGGCGGAGGAGCAACGAAGGCTCAAGGAGGCCGCCGAGCGCGCGACCGAGGAGGAGGAAGAGCGAATGCGAAGAGAAGACGAAGCGAAGCGGGCGGAAGAGGAGGCCGAACGGCAAAGGGCAGAGTCGGAAGAAGAAGAAGAAGAAGAACGGAGACGGGTTCAACGTGAAGAGGAAGAGAATGAAGAGCGGCTTCGAGCCGAAGAGCGAAGAAAGGCGGAAGAGGAGGAGCGACTGCGCGCAGAGGAAGAGCGAAGAGCGGAGGAAGAGCGAAGACGCGAGGAGCAGCGACAGGAGGAAGAGGAGCAGCAGCGAAGAGCCGAAGAGGAGGAAGCGCTCAAGCTCAAGCTGAAGGAGCAGGAGGAAGAGGAGGCCGAACGCGCGAGGGCCGCGGCAGATGAAGAGCGAAGGCGACGCGAGCGAGAGGAAAGTGAGAGACAGGCGGCGGAGGAAGAGGAGAGACGCAGAGCCGAGGAGGCGCGGCAACGAGCCGACGAGGAGCTGGCAAAGGCGGCGGAAGAGAAGCGGCTGGCGGCCGAGGAACAAGCACGACAAAGGGCTGAGGAGGAGGAGGAGAAGGAGGAGGAACAGCGGAGGCGAGCGGCCGAAGACGAAGAACGACGACAACGCGAGGCCGAAGAGGCCGCAGAGCAGAGGAAAGCGGAAGAGCAGGAGCGCAGAGAGCGGGAGGAGAAAGAGGCGCAGGCGAGAGAAGAGGAAGAGCGACGACTGGAGGAAGAGCGAAAGCGACAACAGCAGGACGACGACGACGAGGAGGACGAGATCGAACCGCAAAGCCTCTTCTCCGAAGAGAATGGCACGGAGGGCGAAGAAGAGGAAGAAGAGGGTGAAGAGGAGGAGGAGGAAGACGACGAAGAAGGCGAAGAGGAAGAGGAACAAAATAGCGAAGACGAAGCCGAAGCGGGACCAAATAGCGAAGAGGGCGAGGAGGAGGAGGAGGAGTTGCTTGAGGTCGACGCGGATGAGTTCGAGGGCGTGCGCATCTACATGGAAGAGGAGATCCAGCAGATGAGCCCCGAAGACCTCTCCTTCGCCGACATGGAGGAGAACGAAGCCGACAACGACCGCGAGCTCAGCATCGACGGGAGCGAATACGACAGCGACTTCGACAGCAGCCGGGGCTCGAGCCGCGCGCAGAGCGACGAGGAGGATGACGCGCTCGACTGGGGCGACGCGGACGACGCCGGTCGGGCTGCGCGCGATTGGAGCGCCCCGCTGTCGGCCTACGGCCTGCCCCGCAGCGGGCTTCGCATGTCGCAGGGTCCCACGATCCTCATCAGCGGCCGTAGCCTCGAAGAAAGCGAAAATGTCGACAAAGGCGGCGAACCGGCCTTGAAGGAAAAGAGCGAAGAGGACGAGGAGAAGGAGAGGAGGCGGCAGGAGCGGAGGAGGGCGCGGCGGAAGGCGAGGGAGAAGGAGAAGCGGCGCCTGGAGCGCTTGAAGAAGGCCGGCCTGCTCTCGCCCCAGTCCTCGAACCGCCTGTCGCGACGTTCTCGCTCCACGTCAACACCGCCCCCGCTGGCCACCGCGACACGACGCAGATCGCGATCGTCTTCCTGCAACCAGCCGGTGTGACCTCTCCCCTCCTCCACTTGGTTCGTTTCATACGATCGTGCGCTCATCGCCTCATCACTTCACTTCACAAAACCACTACGAGCAGATGGAGCCGCCGCCGACGGTGGAGGCCTTGCTGAACAAGCTCATGGTGGAGCAAGACGTGGAAATCCCCGTCGAGCGCGTCAAGAACAGGGAAAGTGTCTACAAGATCTGCAATAGGGTACCTCGGCTTCTGCCTCTTTCTTTCTGTTCTTCTTTCGCGATCTAGGCCTTACCGCCGCGGTGTACACACGCGCTACGCAACCGATATAGGTCATGACCATGAGTGTGGTCAACGGCTTCGTGGTGATCCGGGTCGGCGGAGGCTACATGAAGTTCGATGAGTGGTACTTCTACTGATGACTCTACGCCTGGCCCAATTCCTCCTCTCTCTTCTCCTGACTTTGATGATGGTGGCGCGTAGGTACGGCATCTACGGCAAGAAGGACAGGCTGAAGGTCAATACAGACGTAATAGGTGCGTACAGTGACGTCCTCTAGCTATTGATGAAAAAATCAATCCTTACATGTGCAACGCCACCGCCACACGCACACGCCAAACACAGAGCAAAGAGCGACGCACGTTCGAAAATCACGACACGTAAGCCTGGTCGGCAAGGACAGCCAGATCGTGACCCTGCCGGCGCGGAAGGAGAGGACCAAATCACGCTCGAAGACGAAGACGAAGACGACAAAGAAGGAGACGACAACGACCAAGAAGAAGACCAGGCGGAGGAAGAAGCCAACAGCCACTGAAGACGTTGGGCCGAAGCCAGAGTGAGTGGGCGCCAAAATGAATTAATAAAAATAAAAATAAAAATAAAATAGAAAAGGTGTTGGAGATTGGACAGGAAGAGATTTTACTCAAATCAAAAGGAAGTGATTGAACGGACAGGAGAGATGAGCTCAGAGACCACAACGACGGCGCCATCGGATCAGCTGCGATTCGTGGTTACGCCGCGCATCCGCAAGGCCCTGGCACTGGCGACAGCCCAGATGGATAAAAAGGCCGTTTTATCCGCAACGAAGGAGACAAGGGAGGCCCTACACAAGCTGCACAAGGACAAAAGTGCTAACGAGGTGCCTCTCGGGCTCTTGCGCCAGCTCTCCCGGGTGCTCCTCCAAATCAAGGCGAGCAGTAATGACGGGTCCGATCAGAAATCGAGGGCTGCCGTGGTCGAGTATGCGCATCTTCACGAACTGCTGCAGGGCAGCCAACCAGTCGTGGCTCGCCCTCCACCGCCACCCAAGAAGGTGCCACACCGACCATCCTTTCTTCCTTTATTTATTTTATTTATTTTTATTTATTTGTGCCTGTTGGTGTGCAGACGCCAGAGCAGGAGGCGCTGTTCAACAGATTGCAGATTGAGCTCGACAACAAACGATATGCCAAGCACGTCTTCCTCCTCTTCATTTACTTGTCTTCTTGCATCCGCCCCACTGCGTGGTTGTACAGTCTCGTTCTCTTTCGCTCCTGAGCTCATGGGTTTCTCTTACAGCATGGTGAAGAATGTTGTGGCGACGAAGGACATGACGCAGGGCAAGCGAAAGAACGAGTTCCGTGAAGCCATGCATCAGGTGAGGCCCTCTCTCGCCTCTCATCTTCACGTGTTGCTGACCCAAGGGCTGACCTGTAACGTCAATGGCACTCTCGTCCAACTCCACTGCAGGCATCGCTCGGCATTGACATGATTGTGATGATCGTTGTGGGCTTCATTGCGGGCTACTTCGTCTTCAGCCGCTGGGGCACCGTATGCACTGCTCTTTAGCCAGAGAAGCCCGTGCTCCCCTTAATCAAGCTGACGCTTGTGAGCGTGTATGCGTGTGATGCAGGTGCCGGGCGTGATCGGAGGAACGTTGCTGGGAGTTGCGATCATGCTGGTGGAGATGGTGTTGATCGTCATCCGAGGCTCGCGCATCGAAGAACAAGAGGCCGAGAAGGAGAAGACCAAGTTCAAGCCCAAGTCCAAGAAGAAGGCCAAGCTGTCGTCGGCCATCTCCGTCGAGACCATCACCGACGACGCCAAGAAGCGAAAATAGCGAGCTTGGGCTCAACGTGCGGAGTGTGCTGTACAGCCACCTTAAGCGATCGTTTCTTTTTCTAATTCTTGATCGTTTCTGATCAGCTTGCACTGCAACCTCCCTCCCCACACGAAAAACGAAGTGAAGAAGGAAGGACCCTGGGCTGATCATCATCATGCACCGCCCGCGCGTCACCTGCCACTCATGGCGAAGCACTGGAGAATAAGGAGAGAAGAGGCGGAAAATGGCCTTCAGCTGATGGCAGGCGACAGTCCTCTCAGTCTTTACAACCGACGGCTGGCCCGGGTCGGTGAGCAACACCCTCTTTCATCAACAACTGCAAGTTTCACATCCACAGCTGGCCAACACTCTTCACACAATGAGCACTGAACTCCGCACCAAGCAGCCCAAGAACATCATCGGCCACGACAACAGCTCAGTGGTCAACTGGATCCACGTGGCCATCATCGCGCCCGGCCTGGTACGCTTCTGCATCCTCTTATGCGTCTGGTGTTGGGCTTTCGGGACTGACGGCACGACCGGCAGGCGGCACTGGCCTACCGGCCTCAGTACGTCAAGTACATGCCATGGGTGGGCGGGGCAGTTGCTGTCATACACGGTACGCCTCCTCCCCAGAACTTCTGCGAGGTGAGGCCACACATTCCTCCATCTCATGCTGACGTCGTTGTTGCGCAGGCTACCTCGCCATGGTCAAGGGCAAGCCGGAGAAGATGAAGAACATCCCCTAACTCACCACCAACCCTGCCACACTCGCCTTCAAGACCTTAATAAACCACAACCCGCACAACACTTGCACTCCCTGCACCTGGAACCCTGGGGTGATTGGTTTTGTTTTGGCTGTTCGAGACCGGGCCAACAAAAACAACCTTCATTTTGTTCGTCGCTCCCCGCATGTCGCATCAGCTCGTTGTTGTCCTTGTATGGGCTGCCGCGCTGGTGCTGTTGAGCACCAACTCGGTCACTGCAGTGGCCCACACGTACTCGGCTCTGCCCTCTGACTTCCTCGTCACCCACCTGCCCGGCTTGGTTACCCCCCCCCGTCGCTCTTCGCTTTCGCTCTTTTCAAGTCCCCCCCGAAATGTGGCGCAGGCTCACTGTGGCGCGGCTGTGCAGGATGGGCAACTGCACTCGCGAAACTATGCAGGCTACATCACCGTAGACGAGGCTCGCGGGCGCAAGCTCTTCTTCTGGTTCTCCGAGAGCCGGAACAATCCGGCAGCCGACCCCGTACGATTCCCGGGACTCGTCCTCCCCGAACCGCGAGCCCTGCCTCACTCTCTCACTCGTTCATTTTTGCCCACTCTGGCTGGCTGCCGTAGTTGGTGGTGTGGTTCAATGGCGGCCCGGGCTGTTCATCGCTCACCGGCGTTACGAGGGAGCACGGACCGCTGCATCCCAACGGCAACCCCGAGGGCGGCATGGAGGAGAACGGGTGGAGTCTTAACAGGTCAGACAACACACGTGCACTGCCATTCACCACTTGTAAGCAACAACCACTGCCTTCTCACCTGACAACTACTGCGTTGGGTGTTGGGTGTTCCGTCTGGCCTCGCGTGTGCAGGGTGGCGAACATGCTGTTCATCGAGGCCCCTGCCGGCGTGGGCTTTTCGTACTCGGACACGCCCAGCGACTACAACACCAACGACACCAAGACAGGTTCGTGACAACCCGGTCCGTCGCTGCGAAAACACGAAATGAACACAACCAACTGGTGCTTTGTGGTTGTGGTGGGTGCTGCACAAAGCTGAGGACAACTACGCATTCCTGCGCAACTGGTTCAGCGTGTTCTCCCACTACCGCTCCCATGACCTGTGGATCAGTGGCGAGAGTTACGCAGGCGTCTACGTGCCCATGCTCACGCACCAGATTCTCAACGGGTGCCTCCATCCCCCCACCCTTACAGTTCTCTTGCCCAGGCATTATCCAGGCGCCTGACCACCTTGTTTGTTTAGCTCCGATGCGGTCATGCGGTCGCAGCTCAAGGGAATCATGCTGGGCAATCCGGTCATCGATTGCCCCGACTACGGCATCAACATCAATCGGCCTCCTCTCCTCGTCGAGCTCTTGTACTACTTATCTTACGCCCTCCACTCTCTCCGCAGTGCAATTTGCTGACCAGTGGCTTTTTCTACGATAACTACAGCTACTGGCACGGCATGGTGAGCATCTCGGACTATCTGACGTGGCGCGCGTTGGAGTGCGACCAGCCCAAGGAGCCCTACCCCGAGAAGTGCGTCAACTTCTACCTGGAGATCAGGAAGGACACTGGCCACATCTACGGCGACGATCTCTACACCAACTTCTGCACCGGAAACAGGCACCCGATCCCGCACTCCCTCCATGCGTGCCGCTGGCACGTCACACTCACTCGCGTGTATGTTTGTGGACACACGCGACACACACGACATACACGGCACACGACACACACACACACAACGCGATTGATCAGCTCTCTTGATATCTTCGAAACGACTCCTGATTGCCTCACCTTCTCCGATGTGGCAAGTCGCTGGCTCAACGTGCGGGCCTCCCACCCAACCTGTTCAGCCCAATCCTTCCCCAGTCAGCTGACTGACCACTCGCTGTCGCACTGTCCAGCGCGAAGACGTGCAGAAGGCGATCCACGCTCGCGTGGGCACCAAGTGGGAGAGCTGCACCGGCAAACTGAACTACACCGAGCAGAACTTCAACATGCTCGACTATCTTGGCGAGATCTTCGAGAAGAAGCCGCAGCTCAAGATCCTGTACTTCACCGGCGGTACGATGTGTCGACTTAAATACACGTCGCTCCCCACCCAGTGGTCGCTCACCGACGCTTCTGCGGCGCAACAGACGTGGACATCGCCACGGTCCCGTTTGCGTACACCCAGTTTTGCCTCAACGCTCTCCACCGCCCCATCGTCAAGAAGTGGAAGTGCGTTTTGTGACCCGCCGGGCCGTCTACGCCGTCGCTTGGTGGCTCACTGACATGCTCCTCTCGCTCTATGTCTGTCTGTCTGTGTCTCTCTCTCTCTCTGTTTTGTATGCGAAGGCCGTGGTACGTACCTGGCGTGCAAGCGGTGGCGGGTTACTCGGAGGTGTTCGACACGTACACGTTCGTCACCATCAAGGGCGCCGGACATGAGGTACTGACTTCTTCTTCTGCACAACCCCTGTGTTGGTTAGTACTGAGCTGAGTGCAACCCCCAGGTGCCGATGTTCCAGCCGGCCTTGGCGTACCATGTGCTCTCCAACTTTCTCAAGTCCGGCGCGGTGCCCGACGTCCTGCCGCCGCGTCGACAGGCCATCAACAACAGGCGCCGCTGGTAACCGCAGGCGCCCTTGTTAGCTCAACTCAATTGCCTATGACACGCGGGCTTCTCTCTCGGTCTGCCACTCGAAAAGATGATGTGGCCATCATGAATTCTTGATAGTGCTGACACCCTCTCAATTCTCGCGCGTGGTCCAGAATGAGACGACGCAACTGGCGTGGTCGATGAGAGGCGCCGACACAATGAACGATTGACGGTGTGTTCGTGTCAACGTTCATGCACCTCACCTCTCAACTCATTGCACGCGCACGCGTTCTTGTCTCTTCCTACGCCCAAAGCCTCTAGGTTCAATCACATTGGTTACCAACTGGAGGAGTAACCTCACACTCGGCGAGAAGGGTCACTCACGCGCACCATCTATGCTAGTTTCGTGATCCTCCCCATGTACAACCTCCTCGCCAGCAGCCGATCGCGCTCATCCCAGCCGCACCCAGCGTTTGCAGTCATCGAAATTTCGAGATTTAAATTTGCTGGTTCGGCTTCGACCGGACTCGAAACAGGGTTTATGGCGAATCGGTAGAGAATCCGTAGAAATGGTGCCACGTTTCATGCCAATGACTGACGCGGCTCATTAATTTGACAGTTGGCGGCGGACATGCGCTGCCAGTTGTCATTCTGCGCCATTTCGCCCCACCACCACACAACCGAACCGCAGGACCGAGGTATCTGCAGTCTTCAGTCATTTCTCGACCTCAACGAGCGTAGAGAGCAGCCTTGCGTCGAGCACAGCTGCCAGCCCTTCCTCCTCATCATCCCACCCCCCGACCCGCTCAGCGTCGTCTTTCATTTCAACTGTCAACCGCACGTCGTATGCGAGTGCGCTGTTGAAGTTACCACCCACCACCCTCGTTCCGAAGCACAGCCCGTAACGCAACGCGGCGGCTCATAAGCTACCTCTCGACACCTCCCGTCAGTCAAAGATTAGTTCCTTCACGACTCCCGCCTACGCGGCCGAGGTGGGCCACCACCAGCACCACTACTACTCGCCTGCGCCTCCTCCTCTTCATCAACAGCAGGGTATCGGCATCTTGACCAACGCCTCCGACATCATGACCCTGCCCAACCGCTCGGGCTACGTCGTGGCCGGTGGTGGTCGGCCTCCTACTCAGCAACATCAACAGTCGGCGGCCGCCGTGCACCACCAGCAACAGCAACAGCTCTCGGCGGCGCATCAACAACAACTCCGACAGCAGCAACAGCAACACCACCAACAGATGATGATGCCCTCGCTTCCGCCGGTGGGGGCCTACACGGCCGGCCGCACATCGTCGGGCATCCTCGAGCATCCATCCTCCTCGCCTTCGTCGTCGCCGGCCTCCTTCCAGTTGCCCGGCGGCGGGATGCTTCCAGGTGGTCTGCCCCTCCATCTTCAGCAGCAGCAACATCAGATCCCGAGCCTTCACCATCTTCAACAGCAGCAGCCGCCCCATTTGATGTATCCGGACGACCTCCGCTACGGCCTCCATCCTTCGTCTGGCCTCCATCATCTTCCGTTCTCCGCGCCCCCTCTCTCCGCCTCTTCGATGCAGCAGCAACAGCAACCCTCTTCTTCCTCGACTACCTCTTCATCTTCTGTCATGCCGCCGATGTCGGCCACCATCACAATCGCGCCTTCGCTCTCGCCCTCCGTCATCGACGCCTCGATCGAGCAGCTCTTCCCTCTGAGCGGCAAGGCCTCGACGTCGACCAAGGAGACCCACGGCTCCATCCTCGACACCGAGCTCGCCGGCATTATCAACAACGTCGAGATGATCGAATCTTCGGGAGCCGGATCGAACATGGAGGAGACCAAGGTCAAGCTGGAGACCAACCCGCTCCACCCGATGATGCTCGTCGTAGCCGGTGCGGTGGGCGGTAAGAATCTCCCTCACGAGAGCGAATGGGCGGCGCGTCAACAGCAGTCCATCCTCCATCTCGCCTCCATCGTCGCCTCGCCCCCCTCCCCCGCCTCGCCATCCACCTCGTCGCCTCTTGGCACCCCGCGGAGCAGCGGCACCGGCACCGGCCTGAGCGACTGGTCGCTCGACGGCTTCTGCAAATCGCAGGGCATCAATCTCAGCTCGACGCCCAAGACGAGCAAGGGCGAGGAGTTCATCCACAAGGTGAAGAAGCTCCAGGAGGCCTACGAGGTCGAGCTGGGCCAGCTCAACCTGGTGGCTGACCAGTACGCCTCGCACGTCATGTCCCTCCTCAAGGCCCAGGCCGCCACCCGTCCCATCACCGACAAGGAGCAGTCCATGAAGCTCGCCGTCCTCCAGGAGCGCTTCGACTACCTTCGCACTCAGCTCAGACAGGTGAGCCCTCTTTTCCTTCTGCCTCCTTCCTTCTTGGTCTTTCTTTGTAAGAAGGTTGAAACTGACCCTTGTTGTCTCTCATTCTCATCAACGCAGAGCGTGTGCAATGCGATCGTTCTTCTCCAGAAGCACTACAACCAAGTGAAGAAGAAGAGGAGGAGCTTGAACAAGAAGGCCACCGAAGTGCTCAACACCTGGTTCTTCAACCACCGTACGCATCCCCTTCTCTTTGGTGTCGTTTGTTTAGTCTATCGAGACATTCGCTCATCGTCACCATCTCCTCCGCTTTCGCAGTGAACGACCCCTACCCGAGCGACGAAGAGAAGATGATGCTGGCCTCGCACTGCGGCCTCACGCTCAACCAGGTGAACAACTGGTTCGGCAACAAGCGCATCCGCTATAAGAGGAAGTGTCTCGAGGAGGAGGCCAAGCGTGGCAAGGCCATCCAGCAGCACATGGAAGAGCTGGGCCAGCCGCAGGAAGGCAGCGGCGGTGGCAGCGGCAGCGAAGGCGCCCTCCAGTCCTCTCAGCACTACGCGCAGTACGAGCCGATGGCCGCCGGACCCGCCGGCGTCGAACTCGACTCAGGCACAACTCAGTACTACATCTAAGCCGCTGGGGCTATCCGCCACTTTCGTCGTCTCTTCGTCGTCGTCGCGATATCCAGCCGCGGCATCGTCATCCATCCGCCTCCTCACTCTCTCCACCCCGCGACCGCCCTCGCCGCCGCTCGTCTCCTCACCGACCACGCTTAGCGCGGAAGATTCTGCACGTTTGCCCACTCGAGGAGCGATCAGGCGCCGGCGCGAGCGAAAGGGATGGCGATGACCCAAGCTTCGCCATGACCAAGACTTCCTCTCCCGATCAACGGAAACGAAGCGGCGGATCGCACTCCCTTCGTCTTCCTCTCTGTAATTCTTATCATTTTGTCCTTCTCTCCTCTGTCCCGTTACGTGTATAGCTCCTCTCTCTCCCTCTCCCTCTCCCCCCCTCTCTCTTTGTCAAGCACTGTACATCCCAATCAACCATCAAACAAAGCAACACCCACCAGCCCCACGCACTTGTCCATTTTCCTTTTTCTTTTCAATCTTCTTTTGTTCGCGATTCCTCTTCCGCGAAAGACGCAATCAACAGCAGAAGGAGAAAAAGAACCGCCAGATGAATCGATTAAACACAGCAACATGCAGAAAGGAAGTTGGGGAGGAGGTGGCACAGCGTCTGGAAGAGGGCGAGGAGGTGGAGGCAGGGGAGCAGGTCCACGCTACACGCCGGCGGCAACCACCGGGACCATCGACCAATTCGTGACAACAAAATCCACGAATCGACCCCCGGCTCGAAGCCCCAGCAGACCAACCACCGCTGTTGCGAAAGCTTCTCCAGCTGAAGCAGAAGCCCAACCTGAACCAACAAAGGTGGAGGAGGACCTTTACAGTACTGACGAAGCCGCAACAGGGGAGGTCATCTACACCGTCGGCTATGGAGGGCTCAAGAGCACGGATGCGTTCGTGGAGCGGCTGAAGGCCAACGGCATCACGCGGCTCTTGGACATCCGGATCAGCCCCCACTGCGGCTTCAACAGGGACTTCACGGGCCGGGCCATGGGCGTGCTGCTGCGCAAGCAGGGCATCGCCTACGAGCACTTCATGGAGCTGGGCAACGTGTGGCGCAGCGAGGGCTCCGAGCCCGAGCTGGACGCGGCCATACGGCTGCGTCTCTACCGCGAGCTCATGACCACCGCCGGCGAGCTCCTCACCCGCCGACTGCGCCAGCGCGTACAGGCCGCCCCACACGAGCGAATCTGCATCCTCTGCGCCTGCGGCGACGTGCGCGAGTGCCACCGGAACATCGTCGCCACCTACCTTCACGACACCCACCACTACACCATCCGACACATCTGAACAATCCCCCCCCCACCCTCCCACACCAACAACCCTCGTGTTGCGTGCCGTGCGGACGCGTGGCCGGATTGGCCTGCCGCGAAAGTGAGTTAACAATGTCATCATTCGTTGTTCCCGCAACTTGCGCTCGTGCTATCGGCGTGAGGAGTACCAACAGAGACATTACAAGATGGCTCGCTGCTCACTGCTGCTGGGCGTGGCTGCGCTACTGTGCGTTTTGTGTGCCGCCTCTGCGGCTTCCGGCTCCTCGCCGGCGGACTACCTCGTTACCTCCATCCCCGGCTATGTACTGCCATGTCCCAAATCTCGGGCTCTCATCATCTCGAGCTTGACGCATTGATTGCACAGTCTCCCTAATTTGCGAGATTATTATTAGGAGGGGCGAGATCTTCCCTTCCGCAACTACGCTGGCTACATCACCGTAGATGAGGATCATGGACGCAAGCTCTTCTTCTGGTTTGCCGAGAGCCAGCGCAACCCCGCCTCCGACCCCGTACCCTCCCCCATTTCCCTTCGCTCTTTTGCCGCTTTCGCTTTCGTGCACAGGCCGGGGGGGAGGGCGGACGCGTTTTGGTGAGCGGACTCAAACCAAGACTCGCTCTCGGCTTTCTGGTTGTGGGTGGACAGTTGGTGGTGTGGCTGAACGGTGGTCCGGGCTGTTCGTCGCTCATCGGCGCGACCCAAGAGCACGGGCCGTTGCGTCCCAACGGCAACCCGCAGGGCGGCGTCGAGGAGAACAAGTGGAGCCTCAACCGAGTGGCGAACATGCTGTTCATCGAGGCCCCTGCCGGCGTGGGCTTCTCCTATTCCGACACGCCCAGCGACTACATCACCAACGACAACAAGACCGGTTCGTGACAACCCCTCACTTTCGTCCGCATTGCACGTTGGTCTTCTTCTATGGCCATCAGCCTCACTTCGCAAGTGACAATGTGCGCGCACAGCGGTGGACAACTACGCGTTCCTGCGCAACTGGCTCAACGTGTTCCCCCACTACCGCTTCCACGACCTGTGGATCACCGGCGAGAGCTACGGCGGCGTCTACGTGCCCATGCTCGCGGACCAGGTCATCAACGGGTACCTGTCGCAGCTCCCGTAGTTGGTCGTCTCCAAACCGAGGTTTTAACTCCGATGGTGTGTTGCCCGTCTTGTGCAGGCCCGACGCGGGGCTCAAGGCGCAGCTGAAGGGCCTGATGCTGGGCAACCCGGTCATCGACTGCCCCAACTACGGCATCATCGTCAACAACCTCCCTCTGCAGGTCGAGCTCTAGTACGCACCCCAAGCCTCCTCCCTCCCTCGACCTCGACCGTTGCTCATTTCACTTCGGTCGAAATGGCCCGTAACTAGCTACTGGCACGGAACGGTGAGTATTTCGGACTACCTCACGTGGCACGCCACCGGCTGCGACGAGGTCAAGGAGGAGTACCCCGCCAAGTGCCACATGCTCTTCGCGCAGATCGTGCTGGCCACCGGCAACATCGACGGCGACGACCTCTACAGCAACTACTGCACTGGCAACAGGTACACCACACATGGGTAGTTAGTTAAGCTGTTCACTGAATTCCAGACTCACAAGCGTACATTTCCAGCTCGCTCGATATCTTTGAGCAGACCCCGAACTGCCTGCGCTTTGAGACGGTGGCGAACCGCTGGCTCAACGTATGTTGATCTGCTTGCTGCGCCCGCCTTCGGGAAGTCACGCTAATGTTCCCTCCCCCCTCTTTGGGCCACCAGCGCGCTGATGTTCAGCAGGCGATCCACGCCCGTGTGGGCACCAAGTGGACCGAGTGTAGCCGCGCGCTCAACTACACCATGCAGAAGCAGAACATGCTCGTCTACCTGCAGGAGTTCTTCGTGAAGAGGCCCGACCTCAAGATCCTCTACTACTCCGGAGGTATGCACCCTGACCCGCCTGGTCCCGTCAGCAGCGCACCACACCACCGCCCTATCTCACTCCCTCCCCCAATCCCGACCTTCAGATGTCGACATTGCCACCGTGCCCTTCGCCTACACTCAGTACTGTCTCAATGGCCTGCACCGCCCCATCGTCAAGCGGTGGAAGTACGTTGCCCCCTATCGGGCCTTCTCCTCGCAGCGTATGTTCACTACTGCACTTCAGTTGAGCTGATCGCCCCACCACCGCACCACTCCACACGGTTGAAAAGGCCGTGGTATGCTCCCGGCGTGCAGGCGGTGGCGGGCTACAGCGAGGTGTTCGACAGGTACACCTTCGTCACCATCAGGGGCGCCGGACACGAGGTACGTTGCCATGCAAGCCTAGGGGCTCCCCACGAGGGAGATCAATCGATTGATCGCTCGCTCAACCAACCACCTAGGCGCCGATGTACCAGCCTGCCCTGGCCTACCACGTATTCTCCAACTTCCTCCAGTCGGGTGCCCTGCCCGAGGTAGCGCCTCAGCGCAGGCCCGCCATGGCCAGGCGCCAGTGGTGATTAACTACCACGAATCGTCTCTCCCGGCCTCGGTTTGAGTGCAGGCCACGCCCATGTGCGCCTATCTCACCACCACCAAATGCACCTTCTTCCCACAACAACACACACACCATGTGGAGTGACGGGGGGCAGCTCACCTCCGTCTGCAGAGCCCTATGGATGTGTCAGAGGCCACTCTCGAACCATCAGCACTTTCAGCACCCGTCGGTCCGTTCGCGAAGATTTCCTGCCAAGCTTGGTGGCTCACCCATCTTGGTGGGCTCGTCTCAATACCGCCGAGATCAGGGGCCACACCAATCATGATAGGCCTCATTGGGGTAGGTCATCAGCGTGTAGAGTGCCACCAGATGGTTGGCTTTCATCTATCGACCTTGAAACAAGCGCAGAAATTCCCAGGTTGTGCTCAGTTCATGGTCTACCACACACTCGAGATTCAAGCCGACGGGCCAACACCCAAACTATCTCTCGGCCCTTCAAATTCGACCAACCCCCGTGCTCTTCGCCAGCTTCGCCGCCTTCTCCACCTCTTCCACTACCAAACCCGGATTTTATCAGGAATTTTGGCGTGTCGACAGCCATCTCAGCGCGCATTGGATGCGATTTAACGGAAATTTAATCGTGGCCTATCAGTGCGACCGGCGGCCGACTCAGCAACGGCTGGTTTCGGAAGAAAACACGGCAAGTAGCCGCTCAGACCAACCGCAAGCCGCAGGCGAAACGTTGCGGTCGCAGGGTCGGCTAAGCGGGCGAGACCAGCACGCCAGTCACTCCCCATCCCGCAGCCTAAGCGATCAGGTGGCCTCCCCTATTTATTCCTTCTTGTCTTCCCAACATCCTCCTCCTCATCGCCCAGCGAAGAAGAACCAGAACACCACACCTCACCACCTTCAACCCCAGAAACACAACGAATCAAAAAAAAAAAAGAGAGTACGAGCTCCATCTTTTTTTCCACTTCTTCTTGCTTCTTCTTTGTCTTCTTCCAGTCCCTTACGGCGTTTTTCTACTTTCTTTCTTCCCTCCATAAGAAGAAGA
The DNA here is from genome assembly GCF_000313135.1 of Acanthamoeba castellanii str. Neff. Taxonomy (NCBI): domain Eukaryota; phylum Discosea; order Longamoebia; family Acanthamoebidae; genus Acanthamoeba; species Acanthamoeba castellanii. Next base: position 895,402 of record NW_004457554.1, read on the forward strand.
AGCTTCCATCTCTCTTTCCACCCACTACGTTTTTCTTCAGATTACAAACCAACAAGATGAGCCAAGTTCAAGTCGTGTCCAACACCCAGGCCTGGAACTCGTCGGCCCTCGGTTGCGGCCCTGTCGAGCCCGTGGTCAGCCGAGTCTCGTCTTCTTCATCTTCGACCGCCGGCGGCGTGAGCAAGCTGCGCCACCGATCGCGAGTGCAGGAGAACAACAACAGCAGCAGCAGCAACAAGGAGAAGGAGGTCCAGCCCACGACCGACGAGAGAGCCCTGCGCGACGAGAGCAAGGCGGCGCGCCGGCTGCTGCAGAAGAAGCAGGACGCGATCATGACCCTGGCGCAGGAGCGGTTCGGCAACGAGGCCCAGGCCAAGCAGGAGGTGCTCCACGCCTACGCCAAGCTGGCGGTCAAGTGGTTCCAGAAGACGACCGAGGGCCAGACCTTCGACGCCAAGAAGGTCGAGAAGCAGATCCAGCAGACGCTCGAGGTCTTCTCCAACTTCCTCAAGGAGTGGCGCATGGACTACCTGCTCCTTCCTGGTACGGCTCTCGCAAGCTCTTCGTTCTTCTTCGTTCTTCGTTCTTCTTCGTTCTTTGTCGCTTTCGTTCTTCTGCGCTTTCGCTCTTATAGAGTGTGTTTAGTGATCGGGATGAGGTTGCTAACGTGCTCTTCTCTTCGTTCTGCAGCCCTCATCTATGTCGAGCGTTACTTCAAGGTGTTGGGCTCGATCTCGTACCAGTACGTGTTCGACCTGTTCCTCACGGCCGTGGTGCTCTCGATCAAGTTCTGGCACGACCCGGTGATCGCCAACACCACCTTCTCGAAGATCTTTGACATCCCCACCAACGTGCTCACCTTCAACGAACTCAACTTCCTCTACGCCGTCGACTACAACCTCGTCCTCGACCAGGAGCACGTCCAGGTCTTCACCAGGCGTCTCGTCTTCTAATCATCGCGACTCTCCGCCGCCACTACCACCTGAGTAAAGAGGAATACTTCCTCTGCCCGACCTCACCACTCCTCTTCCACCAAGCTTCATTCATCTCTCTCTCTCGCTCGCTCGTTGCACGCCGACGTCGACTCTCGTACATACCTTCTCTCCCCTCATCTTCGCAGCCTCTCCGCTCTCTCGCTTTCCTCTTCGACTTCTCTCTGCTTCGCCACAAGAAGGATTGCCCAGAAGAAGCGCTCTTCTGAACCTCAACGGCCGCCATCCACAGAGTGGATGTGTGCAGCTGCACCGACCACCACCTCCCTATCTCTATCTCCATGTCTCTGTCATCACCCAACCACCTCCATAATGTATATATTCAGTTTACACCCTTAACCCCCAACATGTGAATACCGTTCATACCCAACCTGCGTCGTCTTCTTCCTCCGGCCAGGTGTGAAATGAAAAGAAAATGCAAGGAAAAAAGGGAAAGAGCCATTTTGCTGAAGGAGAGATGGAGAGCAACAAGCCGCGCCGCATCGGCTACTACATGTCCCAGAGCAAGCTCGCTCGTCTCCCATGGGCCGAGATTACTGCCATCGCCCTGTATTCATATTCTCCCTTGCCCTTCCCATTTTACCAGATAATGTGTTGGATTGATCGAGAGTTTTTCTTTTCTTTTTCTTTTTTTCAATTTCGGGGCCACGCACAGGGCCAAGGGCTGCGAGTTGGTGGCCGTCGACCTGGAGCGGGACATCGCGGAGCAGGGACCCTTCGACATGCTCCTCTACAAGGTGCGCATTCCTCTCCTCCTTGTCTTCGTAAAGACGACCCGTGTGTACTACATGCCATCATCATCACCGAGCGTGACGTGGCGTGGTGGCCTTACCTCGCCTTCCTCCTTCCTTCGTAGGTGACCGACGAGCTGGTGCGTGGTGACGACGAGAAGCAGCAACGCAAGATCGCCAACCTGGAGGTACTCCACTAGACTCTACTAACGCGCCACACCACCACACCACACCACACACACACACACACACATACAACACACGCACACGCACAACACGCACACACAACGTCAGCCCGACTCACCACCTGGCGCACGCGTGGGTTCTGCGTTTCACTTTTCCTTGTTCTTCTTTGTTGTCGTGCTCGTAGGCCTATCTGGCGTCGCAGCAGGGCAAGCTGATCGACGCGGAGCCGATCAGCAAGCAGCGGGCCATCATCGACCGACAGGGCATTTCGAGCCTCCTCGTCGACGTCGAGCGCCAGCTGCCTCAGGTTTTTTCCATTCTCAGCCTGCTTCCTCTCTGCCCGGTCCTCCGTAGCTCATCAATCGCTCGTGCGATGCTTTTAAACCGCACACACCGTGTGTGCGCGTCGTGCGTGTCGTGTGTTCCGTGCGTGTCGTGTGCGTTGTGGGTGTGGCGTTGTACGCGGCAGGCACTGCAAGCTCAGATTCGATCGCCGCGGTACGCCATTCTGGCGCAGAAGGCGGATGACTACTCTGCTGCGTTGGCTGCCGAAGAGGTCCATTTCCCTGCCAGTACGTTCCCTGTCCATCCCGCCCGCCCGCCCGCCCATCACACGTCATGCCCTCCATTCGCGGGTCCTAACGCTCTTGCCTGCTCTGCTGGGCATGGTCCAGTCGTGAAGACCATCCAGGCGTGCGGCAGTGCGGCCTCGCATGAGATGGGCATCGTGTTTCAGGAGAAGGACCTCCACGCCTTCGAACTGCCGCTTCTCGTCCAGGTACCTTTGAGTCCCAGCGGGCCGCCCAATCATGGCTAAAGCGTCGCTGTCATCACCGTCGAGTCGGTCATCTACTCACCGCGCAGTGTGTGGCGTGGTCGTGATCCGCCCAGGAATACTACAACCACGACGCCGTCGTCTTCAAGATCTTTGCCGTGCGCGACGAGGTCTACATCGTGCGTCGTCCCTCGCTCCGCAACATGGGCGACGATGGTACGAGCCAGACCCCCCCTTCATCTTCCTCTCTATTCGTATGTTGTTGTGTTCACCCGAAGTGACACGGTTCCCCCCCCCCAAGAAACGACCTGCATCACGTTCAACAGCCAGGAGCCCCTGCCCAGCACCCTCTTCGACAAGAGCTTCGACGTGCAGGTTCACTCTTCGAATTCTCCTCTTTCTTACTCCCTGATTCAGTGTTGTGTCTAATCTTTTTTTGCTCATCACACACACGCGTTTGGGCCTTGCGCGTTGCTGGTGAGAGCAGGACCGTGCACGCTTGGCCGACCCGCCGCTGGACACGGTGAAGCACGTCGCGGGAGCCCTGAGCGCCACCCTGGGCCTGTCCCTGCTGGGATTCGACATGGTCACCAACACCAAGACGGGGCAGCACGCCGTCATCGACGTCAACTACTTCCCGGGTACGGCCCGCTCCCATGCCATCCACGCCTTCAAACGTTGATGGCCCTAACGCGCATGCGTCATGTTCGCGTGCGTGCACCAGGCTACTCTGGGACGCCCAACTTCCCCGAACTCTTTGTCAACTTCCTCCTGCAGCGCCTCAATGAGGCCTAATCGCTTTCCTGACGCCAGAGAGAAGTTATTTCCTTACAACTCCAGTCCTGTTCGCCCTCATCAGCCCTTGCTGGCAAAAACTGACCCCCGCGTGGCTTCATCAGCTCACTCCCATTGGGCTCTCAATCGAGGTATCTCCCCCCCTCTCTATTTCTCCAGTACCCAGCAGGCTGATGGCAATGCAGTGATTGTGTGTAAAGTATTGAGTTACGATGTCTAAAAAGAACTACAGAGAAGTGATAGAGAGGGGGCTGTTGGCCCGCGGGGGCGCGCTTGCGGTCCACCATCAGCAGACGACTAGTAGGCGCCATCGCACTCGGGACAGCACTTGCGGTGGTCGGGGCAGCACTCGCCGGCCTTGAGGTACTTGCCGTGCTCGTCCGGATAACAGCCCTGCGCGTCGGCGTAGAACACGCCGCAGTCGAGCTCGATCGGGTAGCAGCCCTGGGCGTCGCGGTAGCGCCACTCGTGGCCGACCTTGCGCGGGCAGCACCCGTGGCCGTCCTTCCACTGGCCGCCGGGGCACTTCTTCTTGTTCTTGTCGTCCTCGCACGGCTTGTCGGTCGTGGTCTTGCGGCACTCCTCCGTCGTGGTGGTGGTGTGCTTCTTGGAGGTGGTGGTCTCCTTGGGGCACTCCTCGGTCGTCGTGGTGGTGCGCTTCTTGGTCGTGGTGGTCTCCCTCTTGGTGGTGGTGGTCTCCTTGGGGCACTCCTCAGTCGTGGTCGTGGTGTGCTTCTTGGTCGTGGTGGTCTCCTTGGGGCACTCCTCGGTCGTGGTGTGCCTCTTGGTCGTGGTGGTCTCCTTGGGGCACTCCTCGGTCGTCGACGTGGTGTAGTGCTTGCGGGTGGAGGTGGTCTCCTTGGGGCACTCCTCGGTCGTGGTGGTGTGCCTCTTGGTGGTGGTGGTCTCCTTGGGGCACTCCTCCGTGGTCGTGGTGTGCTTCTTGGAGGTGGTGGTCTCCTTGGGGCACTCCTCCGTGGTCGTGGTGGTCTTGTGGTCGTCAGGGCGGATGCAGCGCTCGTGGCACTTGCGCTCCCACGAGCACGACTCGCCGGCCTTCAGGTAGTTGCCCTTCTCGTCCGGATAGAACCTATTTGTGTGTTGACCAGGTGTCATAATCAGCCCGTAAGGTAGGTTGTGGATGCTGTGTGTGTGTGTGGTGTGAGCGGTGGGGCGGTACCCATTGCCGTCAGCGTAGTAGACGCCGCAGCCGACGTCCTTGGGGTAGCACTTGTTGCCGTCGCGGTAGTAGGCCTTCCCGTTGATGAGCTCCGGACAGCAGCCCTTGCCGTCGGGCCAGTAGCCGCCCTTGCACGGTCCTCCGTCGTTCCTCATCTTGCCGTCGGCCATGGCCGCCGTGGCTGCGAGAGCGAGGCCCAAGGCCACCACGAAGAACAACTTGCTTGCCGGAGACATCGTCGCACTTCTTCTTGTCGTCGTGTCTTGAGGTTGGTTTGGATAGTAAGGTCGTTGGTGATGAAGTGATGGTCGAGGGAGAGCCTTGTCTTTTTGTGGCCGTCACCGGCCAATCACACCGTGGCTTCTTGAGCGCGCTAAAGGTCCTGAGGTGGGGATACAGGCCATTGCACAAATAGAGGGCAGGCATCAAGGGAGCCGAGTTTCCCCTGGTGGCGACCACGGGCGTAAGGGGCGCTGGGCTGGGGCAGGAACTGGAGCCTATGCCTGCCGTGTGCCGAGTCACCCAACTTTGGCCGAAGGATTCCAAGGACGTGTGTGGGAGGACCCTAAAAAGGACGGAGGTGGCCGGAACTGTACTGCCGCCACCTTAAACGAAAAGGAAATGAGTGCAAAAAGAGAAAATGAAAGAAAATAAAGAGTAGCGGAAGACGGTGCGCAGAGATGAGGCGATGGATGGCCCCTTGTGTGGGCGGCCGAGCGTCGCTCCATATGTGCCACCTCCCCACTCGCCAGTCGCTCCGCTGTCCCGATCGGTGGAGCATTCTGCCGGTGCCGCTCATCGCGACGGCATCTTCCGTTGCTGTAATGCTGCCGCGCATTATGCCCACCGGGCGAGCTGCCGGCTATGCGCGCCAACGCGCCACCAAGCAAGTGCCTAAGATCGTCAAGGCTAAGGGACCTGCAGCGAAAACAAACAAGGATGAGGATCAATCTGCCGCCGCGGCGTTGAAGGAATGGAAATTCACCGGGTGGGTGTCCACCAAGAGGGACATCAAGGCAGCTGTGGACGAGTGCGTACAGAACATCAGGCCAAAGTTCGGCGACGTCAAGGTACTCTTCCGATCACAATTTTAATCAATATAAATAATAAATAATAAATAATAAATATAATAATAAGTACCCAGCAGTATATCAATGCGTTCTCTTCCATCTCTCCGGCGTGAGTGCAGCCCGACGTGTGCTTCGTGTTTTCGTCGCACCAAAGCGACGACAAGCTGCGCCGCATTCCTGCCCTGGTCAAGAACGCACTCAAGCCGCGCGCACTCTTTGGCAGGTTCGTTTTATGCCTGAGTGAACGCGTCCGTAGCGCGGTGACAAGTCGCTCGCTCGCTCACTCACATCTGGACGCCACAGCTCTTCGTTCGGCGTGTTTGGAGCCGGAGGTGCCATGCCCCAGGGCCAGGAGGTCGCCAACAAGCAGGTAAACCAGTCCAGCCTGCAGCAAGATCAGCTCATCTTTGTCGACTTGCTCACGCCTGGTATTCGTTTGGTGCCGTCTCACACAAAGGCGTTGAGCATAGTGGCGGCTACAATGCCCGATGTCGAGATCTACCCGTTTCATGTCCGCACACCCTCGCTGCCATCGTTTCCTCCCGGTACTTACAGTCTCTCTCTGTGTGTCGTGTGTCGTGTGTCGTGTGTGTGTGTGTATCGTGTGTGGCTTGATCTCCTCTGCTCGTCCACTCACACCTTGTGCTGTGCCCGCGGGTCTGTGAGAAGACTTTGACTGGGCCACACACACTTTGCCCAAGCGGAAGAACGGAGGCGCCGCCGAAGACGACGAGATTTCATCGGCGCTGTTCGTGATCACCGATGGCTTCGACTTCCGCGAGGACGAGTTGCTCCAGCGACTCGACTTTGCCTTCCCCTCCTGCCCCAAGTTTGGAGGGTGCGCATCATCACCTGCCACGCATGTCACAGTGTCGTGTCGTGTCGTGTCGTGTCGTGTCCTGTGTACTTGCGGGCGTAGCCGGTTCTCGTCGGTTAATGTTGGGCTCCGACGTTTGTGCACTTACAGGCTCGCCTCATCGAGGAACGTGCGGCTGTTCGTGAACGACAAGGCCTACCCTGATGGCGCTGCCGGACTTCTCGTCCACGGCAAGTTCCGCCTCGACCAGATCAAGGCCGAGTCATTCCGACCCATCGGCAGGTTGTCCATGATCGCAGCCCCCACCGCGGCTGGCCAGGCCTGATTTGTATGGACTGAGTTGACACGAACCCTCTCTCTCTCTCTCTCTCTCGCTCTGCGCCACGGCAGGTCGTACACGGTGTCGGAGGTGACGCCCTACAGCGAGAAGGAATTCGAGACATTCCTGACTTCCGTCGGAGCAGAGGGCGCAGGTGGTACAATGCGCGCGCTTTCCTCGAATGGAATGAATGGAATGGGGGCTAACCATTAACCTCCTGATCGATCAGAAGGGGGAGATGACGATGGCGAACGCGATGACACAAAGCCATCGTTCGCGTACGCGTGTACGTCTTCTCCTCTGCGATCTTTATTTCTCTGTCTATTCTGCACCGCTGACATCTCGCTTGGTTCGCTGTGGGCGATGACGACAGCCGATGACGACGATGACGACGACGACGAGAGTGACGACGACGACGAAGTGGAGGACCTATCGTCCGTCATCCATGCGATCAGCGGGCGCACCGTACACGACGTCGTACAGGAGCTCGCCAGCGATCTCTCGTCCAGAGGTGAGTCCTTACCTTATCGCCCGTAGCCGTACCTCACAGTCCTGACGACCAACATTTGTCGTGTGTCTCTGTGTGTCGTGCGGTGTGTGTCGTGTGTGTCTGTGTTCCCCTTGTCTAGACAAGTCACGGTTCTTGAGCGGACAGTTTTTGGTGGGTGTCGACCCGCGCGTGCCCTCCTCCAGCGAGACCAAGCCCAGGCCTCCCTCCGTCTTTGTTGCGCGGAACGTCAAGGAGATGGAGGTCGACTCCGAGTCTAATGAAGGTCCGTCTCTTTCATCAAAGCGCACGCACACACCGCACACGCACACACCGCACACACCGCACCACGAGGTTGTGCTAAGTGAGCAGCTCGATGTGGGTGTGGCGTTGGTCGAACAGGTGGGTATCTGACCCTGTACGAGAACGTGCCGCAGGGCAAGCACATCCAATTTTGCCTCAAGGACCGCAATAAGGGACTGGCCGACCTTCGCGCGCAGCTCGCCCGCTTGGATCTGCCGCCGGTCCCGGCCGCCGTCGCGGCGTCTCCAGCGCCTCCCGCGCCCTTCTGTCCGCTGACCCTCGAACGTACACTGCCTGCCTCCCGCCACTGTGCTCGTTTCGTGCGCGTTTCCTGCGCTAATCGTGATTGCTTGTGCGTGTCGTCTGGGGGCGCAGGCGCAGGGACGAGCGAGGTGGGCATGCTGGGATTCTCGAGCATCGGCCGAAGCCTCTACGCCAAGGACGCTGCCGCCCAGATCGGTACCTCTACCGTTTTGAAGAAGACGCATTCAATGCGCTGCTGATCTTCAGTGAGTCACTCACTGTGTGTGTGTGTTGGCAGAGCTGGCGCATGAGGGGGTGTTCCCGCTGGCCGGCCGCACGCCGCTCGACTCGGTGGCCGATCAGCTCGTGGCCGACATGCACGCCAACGCCGACACCTCCGAGGTGCAGAGCTTCATCGAGGGCGAGCTGGCCCCGTCCGTCGACCGCCCCGCCGCCACGGCCGCAAGCGGCAACTTTGCAGCTGCGCCGACCACCGCGGTGGAGGGCCGACACGACGACGACGACGACTGGGTGGAGCAGCTCGAGGAGACGACCACCACAACCACGCCAACACAGCAGCAGCAGAAGACAGAGAGGAAGAACGAAGACGACGATGACATCGTGAGCTACAGCCAAAAGGCGAAGAAGAAGCCACAGCAGCCCGAAGAGAGCGCGAGCAGCAGACAGCAGCTGGAGGAGTTCTTCGACGACGAAGAAGACTCGGAGGAACGGAGGATGATGCTCAAGAAGAAGAAGGTGGAGGAGGAAGAGGAAGAGGAAGAGGAAGAGGAGGCAGCAGCGCAACCGACGCCAGTGTGATCGCCGAACGCTTCGGGTCGCGGGTAACCTTCGGCGGCATGTTCTGCAAGGGCGAGTTCTTCACCACCAACACGCGACAGGAGCACGAGAACGAGGAAAGCAAAAACAACATCGACGATGACGAGCGAAGCACGCTGCTGCACGGGTACATCAACTCGATCGCAGTCATCATGCCACCCAAGAGCTACCACCAGCTGCGGAAAGAGAAATAAAAGCTCTTATTTAACATTAATTTATTTGCATTCTTATCTAAAATAAACAAAAACAAATATATATGTATTTAACAATAATATGAAAAAGATATATACTACAGACCTGGAAGGGGCAGACGAGCATCACCTGCGGAGAGCTCTCCATATCAGAAGAGCACGCACCAGTCGCCGGGCTGCGCGTCCTCGCCCGACACGTGGTGCTCACCGGTGGCGGCTGCGGCGGCAGCGCGTACGACCTCGGTCCACCAGGAGGGGCGGCGGCCCTGGAAGCCGTTGGGTACGATGGACAGCTGGCCTCTGCCTTCGTCCGGCACCTCCACGGTGAACAGGTCCACCAACGCTGCTCAAGCAGGAGCAGAAGGAGCGCAGTGTGAGGCCCACGTGGACGCAAAAGTCGAGAAGAGAAGAAACGGTGGAGCACGGTACCAGCGTCAGACTCAGCTCTCGCCTTGAACTCTGCACGGCGCGACGGTGACAATCGCGATGAATAAGAGGAACAAAAATAATGATAAAGTCGTTGACACAACATGAAAAAAGAAGAAAGAAGAAGAAGAAGAAGATGACGACGAAGTGTACCGGAGAAGGAGAGGCGAGGGGCGTCGTTGAGGAGGTCGACAGGCACGATGGCCTCGAGCAGGCCGCCGCCCTCCCGTTCGCCGGGTTCGCCATGCGCGGCGGCTGCGAGCAGGGCGCGACGGAGGAGGCCCAGCCGGCGGTCGACGCTGCCGAACGCCAGTGCGTCGAGCAGGCGCGCAAAGTCGACAAAGTGGAGCCCTCGGTCGCGGGCGCCGTTGAGCTTGGCGTCGTCGAAGAGTCGCCGCACGGCCGGCTCGTTCTCGCGGCCCTTCCAGCTCGGGCACAGGTGCGTGAAGATCTGCTGGAATTCGGCTGCCGTCAGCCGCTGTCGCCTCGCCGTTGTGTCGTCGCCATCATCGCTGCGGCCGTTGAGGGCCGTCTCGAGTTGGCCTTGCATATGCTCCAGCTGTTGGCGTGTGACTGCTCCAAGAACGTGAGACCAACGCACACACCGGGCACGGCACGCACGGCACACTGCGCAGCGAGGCTTTGCGTACACTTGGTGAGTTGCTGGAGGAGGAGCAGGGTGTGCTCCCATTCGTCGGGCAGCTTGGCCCCCTGGAGGATGTACTGCAACTGGAACTTGCGCACGTTCTCGAACTTGTGCTGGAAGTTGGGCGAACGGAACGCGGCCCGCTCCGCATTGATCACTGTGTGCGCACGCGCATTCGATCAACACAGTGGCTCGGTGACACACACACACACACACACACACACACACACACACACACACACACACACACACACACACACACACACACACACACACACACACACACACACGGGCAACGCCGTTGGCGCGTTGAGAGCAAAGGCGCAAGGCACATACGCTTGGTGAGCAGCCATTGCCTGCCCTCTTCGTTCTGCTTGATGACGGCCGATTGCGGCAAGGCCGGACCGAACGGAGGAATCCCCTCCCTGCACGAAGGGGACCAGGGTTCAACCATCAGCGGCAACCACAAAACTGCGTCACTGAGGAGGAGGGTGGCAGGGCCGCACTTTCGCGAAATGGCGACTCTGTAGCAGGTCTCTCCATCGACGTTCTCGGGCGAGACGATCACGAACACGTCTGCGCGACCATCAGGGGTGAGACTCGGCTGATACTTGGCGCACGCAAGTGGGAGATAGCTGGGGGGAGGGCTCGGTACGGTTGAGCTGCGACTGGATGGAGGAGGACGAGAACGGGGCTCCGTTGTTGGCCTCGCAGAAGACCACCACCACGACGTCATTGCCGATGTGCCGCTTACGCTCGATCTGAAGCCCGAAACATGAACAATAAATTGATTAATTGAAAAAATAAAAATGATAACAAAAGAAATGGCTAAATAGCCAGGCGTGTGTGTGTGTGTGTGTGTGTGCGCGCGCGCGCGCGGAGAGTGATCGCGACCTGTTGCGGGTCGGCGGCGGAGTAGGGCAGATAGGTGAGCGGGTGGAACATGATCTCACGTTCCTCCGCCTCACCGAACCGCGTGTAGATGGAGTGGGTGCCCGTCGTGTTGACTGCAGCAACGAAGGAGCACAAGCCAAAAAGTCGATGAGTCGCAGCTGCAGGTGGGCTCAAACAGTAAGGTCGAGACTCGCTGCCGCGTACTCTTGGTGTCGAGACCGCCGCTGTAGCCGGTGAACCCCTGCAGCTCCACTTTGCTGCCGAGGAATTCCAAGAAGTCCTCAAATGCTGGGCTGGCGTGCTCTGTACGGTCATGCGGCGTTAGAGCCAGAAGAAGAAGAAGAAGAAGAAGCAAGCCGCTCGCAGCCGATTGATGGAAGAGGACGTACCGTTGTTGTAAATCTGCAGTTCCTCGGTTTGGCCGCCCGTACTGTACAATACGCCAAACTTGTGGCACAGCGAGATCATGAGCTGCTCGTAGCGAACCAACCGCTCCTTCAGGCCGTCGTCGATGCGTGGTGTGAAGCTCACGGACTCGAGGTGGGGTCGCTTCTGCCGTAGGGCCTCCAGTTCGCCGCCGCACTCCTCGGCGCTGGCCCGCGACACCGTGTCCCGCTCCCAGCCCTGCCCCGCTCGTGAGTCACCATCAGCCGCTCACGCCAAGAGCTGCGAAAGAGAAGTGCCGACCTTCTTGGAGTGGATGAGGACTTGTAGTAGTTCATCGTCATCTGTGGCTTCAGCCGGCGGCGTGCATTCAATGGAGACGACCATCGGACCCTCCTCTCCGTCGGGCTGGGCCGCGCTCACGTAGTTAACGTGCCCTGTGACCACAGCGCGCTTGTGGACATCAGAAGAATGAAGAACCTCAAGTCCCTTGTGGAGTGGGCATGGCGGCAAATGAGGCCCTATGAAGAGATGGAGATGGAGATGGAGATGGAAGGGAGAGGCGGAAGAACAGATTTGTTTGGGGGGGGGGCAAGTACGTTGGTGCTCGAAACAGAGGGCATAGTTGTGGCGATAGGCCGACTCGAAGAGGCGCTCCTGTTCGGCGTCCTCGGGAGTGGGTGCGTAGTCGAGTTGCGATAGCTCGAATGCGTAGCCGGCCTCCTTTTTCAAAAGCATCTCCTACGCATGCAAAGAAAAACAAGAAGATACAGAAACCATGAGTTGCCGGACCCTTTCCGATTCAATCTAGGAGAACATGCTTACACTTGGATGCGCGCTTTGGCTGTCTTCCATTCGATGATCAAGCTATAACCACTCTAAGTTCGCCGGTTTTGGCCAGTTCATTACGTTACCTCAGCAACCACATTTTGTATATTTATATTTATTTTCAATAAACAACTTAATTGGAGTTAAAATGGTAATGAGAAAAAGGTTGTATTCTTCTGTGAACATTTGGAGCACCAACAACAAGCAAGCAAGCAAACACCAACAGCTCCACAACAAGAAGCAACATATCTACGCCTGCCACAGCAGCAACATGCAGCGACCTCAGTACGTGCCGCCATCTTCGGACGAACGGCAGAGCGGCGAGAGGCGAAGCTCCCGAGGCGGACGTGGCCGGGGCGATGCGAGTGGCCGGGGGAGAGGTGGTGGTAGAGGTGGTGGTAGAGGTGGTGGTAGAGGTGGTGGAGGCAGAGGAAGAGGCGGCGGCGGTAGAGGTGGTCGAGGCGGCGGAGGCCCCAACAGAGAGGGCTGGCGGCTGGAGCTGGCGGCCATCACACAAAACCCCGATGAGGCCGAGCGAGCTGGGGTGGTGTTCCTGCGGGAGGCGGTCCAGGTCGAGGTGGTCAAGGGCAGCGGCGAACAACAACAGCGGAAAAGAACGAAGCGCGACGGCGAACAACCCGGCGGAAAGAGCGAAGCGACGGTGAGCGGCGGCTCCGGGGAGGCGAGGAGCGATGGTGCGGAGGGCGGCATGCGGACGGAAGAGGTGTTGGTGATCTACGACAAGATGCCCAAAGCCCGACGGCACATGCTGGTACTGCCTCTCCGCGAGATCGACAGTCCGCAGACGCTGAAGCGGTTCCACCTGCCCGTGCTTCGGGCACTCCACGCCACTGCCCTCAAGACCGTAGCCATGTACGCCTGTTCAGCCGTCGGGCTATTGCCAGATTCGATCGAACGATTGCTGATCGTCATCACTTTGTGGGCAGGTTGCAGGCCGAGGACCCGTCGCTGACGTTCCGGATCGGCTACCACGCGATCCCTACACTCCAGTACGAACGCACTGCATTGGAATTTGGATATGAAGGCGGTTGACCTTTTGTGTGTTGTGTGTGTTGTGTGTGTGTTGTGTGTGTGTGTTGTGTTGTGTATGTATGTGTGTGTGTGTGTGTGTGTGTGTGTGTACGAACAACAGGCAGCTGCATCTGCATGTGGTGAGCGAGGATTTTGACTCACGCTGCATGAACCGGGAGCTGCGATGGAACTCGTTCACGACTCCCTTCTTCATCCCTTCGACGGGTAACACAACTCTTCCTTGTTTTCTTCTTTGCACCATTCGTGATGGCACGACGCAGGGCTGAGACGCTGATGAATGTACGTTTGTGCACTTGTTCAGAAATGATGGCGATCATCGAGCGAGACGGCAAGTTCGACGGAACTGAATACAAGCGCTACCTCAGGCAGGACATCGTCTGCTTCCGCTGCCAGCACCGGCCCCGAACCTTTGATGACCTCAAGTCGCACATCGCCACCTGTTTGGGCTAGGCGCCTCAACCCAAACAAATGGAGAGAAACTGTTTTCTCTCTTCGTTTCCCACAGGTCCCAAGCTGCTTGCGCGCAGCCACCTCAGCTGAGGTGGCACCACCCCCTTGCCGCCATCGTACAGTTTACTCGTAGTTGTTGAGCTGACGTGAAGAGTGGCGCACAGAACCTGCACTCATCCACCCGCCAAGAAGAAAGAAGGATGAAGGCGAACACGGCACTGCGGCCCTACGTGGCCCCGAAGTGGGCGCAAGAGGCGGGCCTCAAGGTGGTGCCCACCAAGTTCGTGTCGCTGACGTCCTCCACCGGCCCCACCCGCCTCCACCGCTGGCACCTGCCCTCCGTCGGTCGACCGCCCATCTCCCATTTCTGATTTTAAAATCATAGAATAATATACATCTTTTTAACTCTTTTATTGAAGATGGTGTGGAGGTGTGGATCAAGCGGGACGACGAGACCGGACTGGTGACGTCCGGCAACAAGATTCGCAAGCTCCAGTTTCTCCTGGCCGATGCCATCGACAAGGAGCACGACTGCATTGTCACCATTGGTACGTTCACGAGTTGCCGCCATGCTTGTCTGCGTCTTACCGACTCTTCACATGTGGGTGGTGCCACGTGCCTGCAGGTGGGTGGCAATCGAATCACTGCCGCGCGACGGCGGCCGCAGCGCGCGAGCTGGGAATCGAGTGCCACCTCATCCTAAGGACCGACTACACTCCCGAGAACATCCCCATCACTGGTAGGCGCTCCTCCCACCAGCTGCAGTGAGCGATGGCTCACCATGTTCGCTCCTCCTTCGCTCGACGACCAAAGGTAATGTGGCGTTGGACATGATGATGAACGCCCAACTGCACCTGGTGTCGGTGGCCGAGTACAACCGCGTTGGCTCGCCTCAGCTGCTGAGCGACCTGGGCAAGCGGCTGGAGCAGGAGGGGAAGAAGCCCTACCTCATCCCCGTCGGCGGCTCCAAGTTCGTTGCTCCATTCACCTGTGCGTGCGTGCGTGCGTGCGTGCGTGCGTGCGTGCGTGCGTGGTTCTTAACTTGCTTTGCGTGCAGTGAGCTTGGCTCTTGGGGCTACATGCAAGCCACGGAGGAATTGTGTCACCAGATGAAGGACCTCAACATCGAGTTTGATGATATTATCACAACCATCGGTACGCAGAAGAATGAGACAAGCATTTCATTTATTTCACGTCAATGGTGCGTGTCTTGACCACACATTCTTTTGTCCGCTCTCAGGCAGCGGAGGTACCACCGGCGGATTGGCGCTCGGCGTGGCACTGAGCGGGCTCTCCGCGCGCACGAAGCTCCACGCGTTCTGTGCCTGCGACGACGATGAGTATTTCTACCGGGAGATCGACCAACTGATCACCAACCTGGGTCTCGGCGACAGGTTCAAGGCTCGAGTACGCCAATCTATTAGCCCTCGAATGCGTGCGTGGATTGCTGATTGTCGGATTCTCGTTTGCTCGGCCATCAGGACCTGGTCAGTGTCAACGACAAGTATGTGGGCTTGGGCTACTCAATCAGCCAAAAGGAGGAGCTCGAGCTGATCATCAAGGTGGCGCAGCACACGGGCGTGGTCGTGGATCCGACCTACACTGGTACAGCCATGATACGCCAATGGATCTTGACGGAACTAGCTAGTTTAGCCTGACCTTTTGCTCTTTGTTGGCCAACTATCAAACCTGTGCAGGCAAGGCCCTGTACGGACTCATTCACGAGATCAAGGCTGACCCAGAGAAGTGGAAGGGCAAGAAGGTGCTGTTCCTTCACACGGGCGGACTGTACGACATCTACTCGCGGCTCGATCAGCTCTCCCCGCTCTTTGCCAAGAGCCAGATACACACCTTCGCCAGCAGCCAGTAACAGTACCGTCACCCCATTCTTCTTCATCTTACTGGCTTGGGTAATGTTAATTATTATTATTATGATATTAAATAATAGTACAGTCGGCCGACATACGTTACCGCAATCTGGATTGGTCACTAACGCAGACCTCCTCTGCAGGGGCCTGAACCCCTCAAACGCGCATTGGTTTCGCGTCCAATAGAAGCTTCGGCCTCCTCTCTTCAAGTCCTCCCTTACTCGTCGGCTTGTGCCTGTGCCTTGGCCTTAGCCTTGGCCTTGGCCTTCTTGGACTTGGACTTGCCTGGTGGGCGCTGGGCCGCGTTCTCGGCCTTCAGCCTCTGGTTCTCCTCTTCCAGCTTTTCCCGTTCCTGCAAAGGCGTGCGTGCGTGCAAGCGGGGTGAGCTGACGGTGAGCATAACTCCAGAGAAAGAGTGGTACGTGCCTGCTGCTTCTCTTCCAGTTCCTGCTTCAAATCCTTCAACGCTTGTTCCATCTTCACCCTCTCCTGTTGCCGGCACTCACCATCAGCGCTGGACGCACGCATGTGGCGTGGTGCAGTCATGGATGGAGGGAGGAGGGAATGGTGGCGCACCAGATCGAGCCACACCCACTCCATTCGCTTGGCCTCGTTCTCCTGCTCGATCCGCTTGCCTTCGTTCTTCAGGTCATCCACCTGCACGGCGAGCTCCTTGGCCAGCGCTCCCAAGTCCAGACCACCTCCTTTCTCGTCGTGGTGGGGTTTCCTGTCGGTCAGCGAGCCCGACTCGGCCTCGATCGTCAGCCTCCTCTTCCTAAGGTCGATGCCATTGTTGAGTAGCGGGGGCACACCAGCTGGCCACCACGAACGCGAGAAGCAACGCCGTTAGAGAGCCCCCGCACGGTACCCCCCACCCATGGTGTGGTGTGTGTGGTTCGGCGAACGATGGTAGTGCGATGGTGGACGTACTGGTGGCTCGCCGTTGGACCTTGGGCGAATCGGAGCGTCTGGTAGAACTGCCCGACCGGGGAAGTGTGGGCGATTCCCTCCCGAGAATGACGCTGCCTCGCCTGCCAGCCACCACCATCCACCACGATGGCGTCAGCTCACGCGGCCCCTTCCGTCGACAAAACCAACACGCAATGGTACGTACTTCTTCGGGCTGTCTTCTTTGACTCTTTCCTTCGTTGGGTCCTTCTTCTCGTCCTTCCTGTCGGCGTCCGTGTCCCTCTTGCGCCTTTCCCTGTCCTTGTCCCTCTCTCTTTCTCTGTCCCTCTCCCTCTCCCTCTCTCTATCCCTGCTTCTGTCCTTCTCCTTCTCCTTCTCCTTCTCCTTCTCCCTTTCTCTGTCCTTGTCCCTCTCTCTGTCCCTGTCCTTGTCCTTCTCCCTTTCTCTATCCTTTTCCCTGTCCTTGTCCCTTCCTCTGTCCCTGTCCCGGTCCCTGTCTTTGTCTTTGTCGTCTCGGTGTCGACTGTGCCTCTTGCTACTCCTGCGCGAGCCCTTCTCCTCTTCGCGGTCGGACCCGCTCGAGTCGCCGTCGTCACCGGTGCTCCGTGTCGGCCGCTCCTGCGACTCTCGCAGCTGGCTGCCGGAGTGCTCGCCGCTCGGCTGGCGCGGGAGGTCCATTACGAGCGAGCCCGACGGTGACGGAGCGGGCGAATGGTCCCTGATGTAGGCCTCCGACGAGCTCACGTCCTCCTGGCAGTGTGGGTCAGCAATCAATCACTATGGTCTTCGTCAAGGCCCCAAGACTCACGATGGCATGACACGGCACGACCATTGCACGAGCGTACCTTGCCGACAGCGCTTCCGCCAGCTGTTTGCTGGCCTGGGCGTCGGAGCATAGCGAGCTCCTTCTCTGATGGCCGCAACAGGAGCAGCAGTCGCTCTTCGGACCAAGGCCCGTCTTCCTCCGTGCCCTGCGCAATGAAATGAGGAAGATAAATAGAAGAAATAAAGAAATAAAGAAGTGCTAAAATGGCTGAAGCGTACGCTGGGGTAGAGCTTGGGGAAGATGTCCTCGTAGTCGTCGAGGAAGGTCTCCACGATGCCGCGTTGAGTCTCCATCCTCATGAAATCGTCCTACGCGCCAAGACAAAGGTTAAAAATCGTTTCTTCTGCCAATTTAGGCCTTGCGTAGAGGGGGGGGCACCTTGGTTTCTACTTTGCGGCGCAGGATGGTGGGCGCGAAGACGACGCCTAGGTTGAGGGTGGACATCTTGTTGACCTCGGAGCGGAGCGAAAGCGCCTTGAGGAAGGTCATCAAAAAGTGAAGCGTGCGCTGGTTGCTCTCCGGCAGCTCCTTGATGAGCCCCACCAGCTTCTCCTTACGCTCCGCCATGTTGGACAGCTCTGTGTTATTGCCATGGTACACGTCAGACCACCTGCCTTGATCACGACCGCTCACTCACCCTTTTGCGCGGGGCGGACCCATACCTCCAGTGTTCATCCATCGGTCGAAGAGGGCGAACGTGAGCAGAGGGTCCGGCAGCTCTCGCAGGAACTGTTTGAGTGTGGACGCCACGGCGTGCGTGTTTGCATTCGAGTCCATCAGGCGAGGTGGGCCTGTACGATGCGCGCGGCACCACAACCAGAGTTAAACCTGATCGTGGTCACTGAACTGGATAGCGCCGGCCTCATCGAGTGAGGTACCTGTTTCAAGCATCTCCTTCATCTCCAGGAGATCGGGGAACGCCACTGAGATTCGGAACACTCCCTCCAGGTCCAGCGCTGTGAGTGGGCGGCAAGGCCAAGGTGTGAGAGCCTCATCCACTGCGCAGGAAGCTACCGAACAGGTTGGGGAGGAGGCGCATACAATGCTCGGCCATGTGCGTGATCCAACACAAAGACCACGTAAGGTATTCCCCGTATGGCGTTCTCCCGGCTGGCCAGCTCCTCTATCGTCACCCCAAACTCGTGCCTCTTCACTGCGTGTGCTGTAGGAAGGGATGGAAAGAGAATGAGCGAACAAGAATACAGCGCGGTGTGAACTGATCAATGATGGCACTCCGTACTGGCGGCAGGCTTCTCGTTGACGGACCGGCGCCACATGAGCCGCAACTTGATCATGTCCGAGGGCTTCTTCTTCTCCTCCGCTACTGCCGTGCTCTGCTCCTCCTGGACCAGGCTGATCGCCGCGGGCGATGGACCAGCTGAAGGGGTGCAAGGTAAGCAAACCACCACCATATCTTACACGACACACAACGACACATAACGACAACAACACACCAACCACAAACGTAATTCCTGGAAAAGGTACACCCGGTGAAAGATTGGAATGGGGGGGGGCTTTGAGGGGAGAAGGGGGGGGTACTCACTTGGGCTTCCCGTGACTTCAGTAGTTCGCTCGTCTCGCGTCTTCCAAAGGAAGCTGGAGAGCTTCTTCGCGGTGGGCCGGTTCTGATTGCGCGTCGGCACGGGCGATCCCACCGGGCTTGACCCCCCGCTGGAGGGGGAGCTCGGGGTGGGGAAGCGTTCGCCGCTTGGGCTGGAGACGGCGCTGCCGCTGCGCGGGCTGGTACTGCCCCGCATGCTCGGGCTCGAGTTGCCGGAGCCGGCGCTGCGTGGGCTCATGCGCGGGCTGGTGCCGGGCTCGATCACCACCTGATCGAGGGCGAACCAGCCCTTCTTGTTGAAGTAGGTACCGTAGGCCTTCCCCACCGCCTCGATCTCGCTCACCAGCGCCACCTCGCCCTTGCGGAAGCAGAGCGCGCCAGGATCGGGCGATTGCACATCGTCCAGCGCCCGCACCCGTAGGTTGACGTGTAACGTTCTCTTTGGTCCCTCCTGTGATGACATATCCTCCAGGTCTGTATCCCTGTTCTGTTGTTCTTCTCTTCTTTTCTGTTCTCCTCTCCACTCACTCACTCACCCACCTACGTCGTCTTTCCTCCTTCCTGGGGACCCAGGTATTGAAGATGAGCTCTTCTTCTCCTCCTCCTCCTTCTTCTTCTTCTTCTTCAAGCCTTGCGTCTCAGTCCTTCACAGGGTCGCGGGTGGTGGGTGGTGCGGACCGGGCCATTCGCCTTTTTCCATTTGGCACCACCGGTGGCTCCTTGGTTGCAGCCGGATCTCGACAGGCGAACGGGCGTACGTGGTCTTTTCCTCTTACCTGCACCATCAACACACCCCCCCCCCACCCAGGTGTAGAAAAAACAGACCAAGGTGAGCGAGAGAGAGAGTGTGTGTGTGAGAGAGAGAGAGCTGAAGAGAAGAGAGGAGGGAAGAAAAAAGAAGGAGAAGAAGAAGAGAAGATGTCCATAGGCCTTCTGCCCCCCAAGCGAGCGCAGTCGGCGAAGGTGGCGTCGCCCGCCCCTGCCCCCGTGCTGCTCCTGGCGAGGAGCGGTGACGTCGAGGAACTGAAGCAGTTCCTTGCGAACAGCGACGACGACTGTATCAGAGGCGTCGATAAACATGGCCAGAGTACCACTCTCCCCCCCCCTTCCCCTTCCCACCTTGCTGCACACAGTTCCTCCTTCCCCATCCCATTTCTTAGTTATGTGTTCCTCATTCCCATCTCTTCCTCCGTTGCTTTGCAAGACAGCTTCCTCTTTGATAAAAATTAATATAATAATATGCTCATATATACACATATGCACCACATATATGATATTTCGCTCTTGCAGGTCTACTCCACTTGGCTGTGGAAGAGGGCCACACAGACATGTGCCTCTACCTCATCGAGAAGAAGAAGCTCGACGTCAATTTTCGTGACCGAAACGGATGGACGCCGCTGCACGTACTCGATCGACGACGAGCTTTTCTTTTGCTTTACTGCGTGTGCCCGCTTGGCTGGCTGTGGGTTGGCTCACATACAGGTGGTTTGCGGTAGGTGGCCTGCTCAAAGGGCGATTGCCGATTGGTGGCCGTCTTGTTGGCCACCAACAGGTGCGACGTTACGCTGAAGACCGTGGAGGGCGCCACCGTGCTGCACTATTTTGTACGAAAAGAACCACAAAAGGGACGGGTATGGGGTCAAGACAGTTACTTCGTGCTCATCAAGAAAATCGTCGGTACGAACACGCGATGCACACGCACACATGACACACACACACACACACCACACTAACAGTGTGGTGTGGCCAATTGCAGACGGCGGTTGTAATCCAGATGCGCAGAATGTAAATGGGGAGACGGCCATTCACGCAGCCGCGAGTGCCGGCAAAACTTCGGTGGTGGTCTACCTCAGCCGACTCAACGTCGACCTCAACACAGTCAACAAGTGAGTGTTTCCACCCAAACGCGACATGGTCCGCTGTAGAACATGTTGTGCTGATGCTCCCCCCTCTTGTGTCTATACCTTCACTCCAGATACGGGGAAACGTGCCTGCACCTCGCTGGTACGCCCTGATGCGCTCGAGAAGCCTTTGCTCTTTCTGGAAATGATTAATAATTCTGCTTTTCTTCTCTTTCCATCGCCACTTCCAGCGCGGAGAGGCGACGCTGAGATGGTGGCGTGCCTGCTATCTCTTGGGGTGGACGCGAACGTCGAGGGCGATAACGGCACAGCCCTCCAGGTAGCGGATAAGGCCGGCTTCGAGAACGTGAGCAAAATCCTCACCGGTACACACACCACACACACACAACTGTTCACCGGCCAGCTACGACCACGGTCGCCATGGCTGTGGTCTAATAACGAACGTGGTGGTGTGCACACAGAGACGGCGCCGATGTCCCTATCGAATCAGGGCGACAACATCAGCCATGCGCTGGAGCGGGCGCGAGAAACGGGCAAGCTCGACCTGTCCAACCTGGGCCTGCCCGGCATTCCGCCGGAGATCTTTGAGCTGACGAACCTGGTCGAGCTCGACCTCTCCCACAACAGCATCGTCACCGTGCCGCCCGCCATACGCCAGCTCACCGCCCTCAAGTCCCTCAGACTCGAAGACAACCGACTCACCCAGCTGCCCAGGTATAACCGTTTGTTTATTTAATAAGTTATTTATATTTATTGCTCTCTATTTATGTATATTTTTTATTGTTATGCTGACCAGTTGCGCGCCCGTACGGCCAACAGGGAGATGGGCGAGATGGGGTGGCTGGAGGAGCTGACGCTGTCGCTCAACTCGGATCTGGAGCCCGGGCTGAAGCGGAAGATGCGCGAGGGGGTGCCGGCCCTGCTCGATCACCTGCGGAGTACGTCGGGCGGGTTCAAGACCACGCGTGCTTCGATGCTCAGCATGAGCAAGCGGGGCAGCGTGGGCGAGCAGTCGCTCGACCTCAAGCTGGAGACGCCCGCCGAGGAGCGGCTGATCCGAGCACTCGAAGAGCGAGAACGGACACTCGCCAAGAAGGAACGGAAACTGAACGAGACCATCGCCCTCATCCAGGAAAAGAACGAGGTGAGCACGACACACGACACACGACACACGACACACGACACACGACACACGACACACGACACACGACACACGACACACGACACACGACACACGACACACGACACACGACACACGACACACGACGCACGACGCACGACACACGACACACGACACACGACACGACACGACCAACTACCAACGACACGACCAACGACCAACGACACGACACAACACGACACAACACGACACGACCAACGACACGACACGACCAATGACACGACACGATACGACACGACACAACACAACACGACACGACACGACACGACACGACACGACACGACACGACACGACACGACACGACACGACACGCTTGCTGACTTTCTTACGCACACGCAGAGCACGAGGGTGATGCTGGCGGAGATTAAAGAGAGGGAAGAGGCGGTGGAGGCGAGGGAGAAGGGGCTGCGAGCAGCCGGCGGAGAGAGGAGGACCAGGACGCACTCGGCCGACCCTCCGCGACCGCGCAAGCATCTGCCGCTGGCTCGGTCCGACAACACGCTCGACCTGGATTCAGCCCCCGAGCCCCCTCCAACCGGCGTCGAGACCACTAAGGTATGCAGCTCGCCTCCTGCGGCTACATCACGTTGACTGCGACTCAAAGTGTGACATCGACTTGTCAATTGCGTGCTGCTAGATCGGGAAGGCCAACGGGGTGAAGGTGTCCGTGGGCTCCACTCTGAGCGGCGTCGATGTCGAACTCCATCTCTCCACGCGACAACAAAGTACGGCCACTACAACGCTTGCACCCTTGTTCCGCACAATGCTAACATGTTGGCTGACGGGGCTTCCACGCCAGGCTTGACGCTGACGCTGGCGCAGTGGCACGGGGTGGTGCAGCTCATCGCCTCCAGAGACCGGTCAAACTCGGGCAAGCGTGAATAGCAGCCAGACCATCGAGGAGATAGTGTGTCCCATTTATAGTCCGTAGTGGCCACAACTTGGGTCGTGGCCCACACAACACACTGTGACTCTGACGAACGTTCGTTGCCCAACCAAAAACAATGATCCTTCACCTAACAACTGAAGGTTCCCATAATATTTGTGCTCTTTGTCGGTGCGGTGCTCTTGTGAGCGGCTGGCTTGGTCGTGGAAGATGCCGTTGTCAATGGTTGGAGTGCGAGAATCTTGCTCGTCCTGTTTCTCATACCACACACGCCCCTGTCTGTGGGGCGTGCCACTGATAGGACGAGCTTCGAGTGGAGCCATAAGCCAATCAGCCCTCGCACGGGGAGTTCGACTCTCCCCGACGGCAATCCATCTCTTTTGTCTCTTTCTCGGGCTCTTCGCAAACTGAAGGCTCAGCGTGAACCCCCTGGCTGCTCGCGTTGATCATCCATCAACCACCATTGTTCGAAGCAATGATTCTCTTCTTGAATTGTTCAGGTGCTCTTTTGGCCGGGCACGGGGTAGTGGACATGGCAGGAGAAGCGGAGGAGCTGCTGGCCGGTGTCGCCCTCGCTGGGGCGGATGACGTAGCGCAGCTGTCGCGGGGGCACGCCGTAGGCCGGCCGAAACACGATCTCCATCTCCACCGCCACCTCTTCCGCGCTCGCGTCGGTCTGCTCGAAGGCCAGGTCCCACACGCCGTCGCCCTCGTCCATCAGGCGCGGCTCGTCCTGCTGCTGGCCGGGCAGGGTCACCCTGACCTCCTCCACGCAGGTGCACACCTCGTTCTTGCGCCCGCCGCCCAGCCGCAGCGCCCACCCGCCGTCGGCCTCGCGGCGGTGCGAAACCAAGAACGACTGGCGGTACTCGTACTCAAGCGTCGAGTCCCGGCCCAGTCCCTCGAGTATTCCGTGCATCACCTTAGGACGAAGAAGAAGAAGAAGAAGAAGGGTGGTGAGCACAAGAAGGGCTAGCCATGCTGATACGGTGCGGAGGCTTACCTCATCGCAGGTGGCGTTGATCTTGATAGTGGCGCGCCTGTCCACCGTCGTGTCCTGCAAGCAGACGATGATGACCTTCTTCGCTTTCCACGGCAGATTGCAGAACGGCGAGACTGTGTAGGTTGTAAAAAAAAACAGTGAGCAAGCGTGCGTGAACACACACCACGACAGGGAGGCGCGGAGCAGTACCACTCATGGAAGACCCCAGGACGAGGGCAACGTCGGCCTTCTTCGCCTCGTTGGTGGCTATTCGCAGCGGACCCTCCGGCACCATTCCGCCGAACCGCACCCCCTCCTTCTTCAGCCGTCCGCCACACTCTTCCTACACGACATCATTAGTTCCCCGATATGAGCAGAGCGTGCGAACACACACACACACACACACACACACACACACACACACACACACACACACACACACACACACACACACACACACACACACACACACAACGACACACAACGACACACGTACGTGATCGCAGATACGGCCCAGCTGAGGGACTTGCGTGTGTCGGAGGAACTTGTCGCCACACTTGAGGCAAGTCTCGATGTAGCCGTTGCCAAAGATCTCCGACACCTTGTCCGGCGACGCGCCGGAGCGGATGTGGAGGTTGTCGTGGTTGGAGGAGACGATGAACTTGATCACGCCCTCATTGAGCAGCTTCGTAATCGCCACGTGCGAGTAGGACGGCATCAGCAGGTCCGCCGCGCCCTGTGGACGAAGGGGGAAATGTGGTGTCACCATACGCGCAAGGAAGTCACATCGCATGGTAGGGCGCTCTGATTGAAGTAACCTACCTTGCCCACGCCCATGCCCAGCACGGCGCTCTGCCAGCCGTACTTGTCCATTCCGTTGTCTCCCCTGAAGTCTGGGATTCCGCACGCCGTACTAGCGTGCACCCCCCCCCCAAGAACGTTCAGTCAGCAGAGAAGAGGAGTAGGAGGGGAGAAAGAGAGAGGGGGGGTGTCACCAACCTGACGCCGGCGCCGGTGTAGACGACCAGGTTCTGTGCGCTCCGCACAATGTCCACCAGCTGCCGCATCTTCTTTGCCTTCTCCTCCGGTGGGTCCTCATACTCTGTCTGCAACGAGGCCACAAACGTCGCACGTTGAGGGGACGACACGTTCGTGGAAGCTTTCAAGCGTAGAAGGGGGGGGGGGGAACAAGACTAACCTTTTCGTAGACGACGTGGTCAGGAACAGGAGGCGGGGCGGGCGCGTTCATCTTTCGTTGTCAGCTGCGTTGGTGGGGTTAGCTTGCTGTTTGCATGCTCGAGTCACGCGCTGTCGTGCGGGGTGGGCCGTTCACCCAACCTCCCCCTTCACTTCACCACCATCAGCAGCTGCCGGGAAGGCAAAGAAAACGGAGCGGAATGCGGAGTATGTGCTATCTATTTATTTTTTATTTACAAACAAATAAAATGAAATGCGAAATGAATTAATTACAACAGAAAGCTGGAGGGCGCAGTGGAGGGGACTGTGGAGAGCAAGTCACACATGTCCGAAGTTGGTGCGCGAGGCGCGAGGCGATGAGCCCAGGCGCGGAAATACATCAGTCGCATCGTCTGCGGGCCGAGTTGTGGAGGAGAGGCGCATGACAAGGGGCGAAGGTGGTGGCGAAGAAGACGACGACGACGTTGCGGGCGGCCCCGCGCGCGATGACGCAACGCGCGGGGCGTGGTGGTGCTGACGGCCCCACGGCGGCAGGGAGTCGGCCCACTTGGCCTCGACCAGGCGCAGCAGGCAGGTGCCCTCCTCCTCACCGTCCAGCGAAGTCTCTCGGTCCATCTCAGGCTGCTCGCGTGTGCAGGTCGGTTGATGGTTGGTGTGCCGGGCACTTGTGGCTGGATCGAGAAGGGGAGGTGGTCTGGGCCTCGTCAGGCGCAGCTCTGGTTGTCTCCTTCCGGTGGTGTGGGGCGCTGCTGTGGCCTGTGCGATGCCAGCATTGGGGGGGGGGATCTTATCGGCTGGTTGGCTCTGGCGCAGGTTTCAGGCGACATTTCCTCGAAGGTCTTCGCCGCGCTTTCTGCCACCGTCTTCGCCGTCACTCTTGCTCAAGGCCTGCACGTGGAGGAAAGCGTGCGAGAGTGGAGGCCTCTCTACCTGTGCTTTGGGTCCAACCTCAGACAAGGAGTAGTCTTTTCGAGAGTCTCTCAATCGTTGGTTTTAAGGGTGCTGACATTGGCAAAATGCATGGTTCGTACTTCTCTGGCGTGGTAAGTGGTGTCGGCCTTACCTTCGGTTCTGCCTGACTTCGGTGTAACTTGCCCCCCCCCAATGTGCACTCTCCTGATGCCCACGCAAACGCCGGACCACCACGTTGGTCGACAGAAAAGAAACTTAGTTGTGCTTTGTAGTTGATTTTGGTGAGATTAACCCTGTACAATTGATTATCAAAATGGAAAACGAACACAAGGACAAGGTTGTGAAAGAGGAGGCCACTAAACCAGTAGTGGTGGAGAGCTCTACTCCCGCTGGTGCGGAATCATCTGCCGCTACCGCATCGTCGGCCAACGACAGCCAGGACGGGAGTGAGGGCGGCGAGGGTGGGAATGGAGCCAACCGCAGCAGACGCGACAGCGATGCGGCGCGACGCTCGAGAAGCAACTCCGCTAAGGCATGGAAGGTGAAGGGAGCCGAGGGCGCGAGCCCGGCCACCGCCCCCGCCCAATCTGCCAATGCCACCAAGGCAGACGCCACGCTGGGCGCTGCCGCCGCAGTCCTGGCCACCCCCACCTCGCCTGCCGCCTCGCACCAGCAGCACAAGCAGCCGCAGCACAAGCCCAGGTCCCGCAAGGGCTCCCGAGCAGGTAATTTTAATCCCATTAATTCCTCGCAATCTTCATCTCTGATTCACGTGCGTAGAATCACAGTGTTTTTTCAAGAACTCATTAACCTCCATCTGCGGCCCACATGCGCAGGCCAGCTGGAGTCGCCCCGGTCGGACGCGCCAGCGCACGACGATGGTGCGTCGATCCTGGGTCACCGTCTGCAGACGCCGTGGACGTTCTGGTTCTCGCGCAAGGACAGGAGGAGGTCCAACTCCATCACGGCGGGTCCCTCCGGCACCGTGGTGATCGACAAGAAGCTGGACAAGAAGGAGCACATGGAGCACCTCGTTCAGATCGGCACCTGCCGCACCGTCGAGGAGTTCTGGCAGTGCGCAATCCGCTCCCTCTCACCTTGTTCCCACTCCTCTCGAGCTACTTGCGCTTTGACTCATTTCCCCTTTCCTCCTCGTCTGTCAGCCACTATGCGTTCATCCAGCGGGCCAGCAATCTGCCGAAGGAGAGCAACCTGTACTTCTTCAGGAACCAGCTCAAGCCCATGTGGGAGGTAGGTGACCCCAATCATGGAGTGGTCGAGTGCCTTCTCCCCCCCTTCTTTTTGACTCAGCGTGTTTGTGCTGCAGACGTTCCCCAAGGGTGGCTGCTTCATTGTCAGGGTCGACAAGCGCACCGGTGCCCTGGACAAGATGTGGGAGGAATTGGTTCGTGTGTCGTGGCTCCCTTCGTATGGTGGCGTCGCCACGAGGCTAACGAACCCCACCCAAAACCCGGACACCAACAGCTGTTCGCGTCCATTGGCGAGCTCTTTGAGGACCCCAACGTGGTGGGCGTGGAGGTGAGCATCAGGAGCAAGGAGGATGGTCTGTCCGTGTGGACCAAGACCAACCAAAAGCACATCCGCCTCAGCATCGGGTTCGCATCATCCTCGCCCACTGCATTCCATACGCCTCGCGTCGTACACTTGACACTGACGCACTTGATGTCAATCTCTCCGACAGGGAGAAGCTGAAGCTGATGCTGGATCTGGACGACGTGATGTACAAAAGCAACTCGACCTCCATCAAGGACCGCTCGACCTACAAGAACGCACAGAAGGTCTTGGTCGCGTCGTAAAGGAAAGAAAAAGGAGAAGGCTCTGTAAGGCGGAAACCTCGTGTGGTGTGATGCCAGGAGTGGGAGACAGGTATTTATGAGAGCAGTGGCGCCAGAGATGGAGATGGCTCATGTGCATGTAGCGCTCCTCCTCGACGGCATCGTGTTCTTGTGATATATTTTTCTTTTCTCGCTTTTTAATAAACAGTAATTTTAATCACAGATGATGGATGATCAAGAAAGATGGACTTCTAAGCCTTCCTGAGGGCGTGCATGGCCTTCGCGCCGGCGGAGGAGCCGTGGGCGAGAGCGTTGGAGGCCGCTGATTTGAGGAGGTTCTCCGCTCGCGTCTTGGCCCCGGCAGGCGACGCTGGGGCGGCCGCAGCTGCCCTGGGGGTGGCTCGCTTGGGTGCGGCGGTGGCCGGCGCCTTCCTCGTCTTCGCTCCCTGCTGCACGGTGCTGGTTTTCGTGATTGTCGTGGTCGTTTTGATTGTTGTCTTAGTTGTTACTTTCTTAGGCGTCTGCTTCTTGATCGTCTTCGTGGCAGCTGGTGCCGCCTTGGGCGCGCTCCTCTTCGTGCCGCCACCCCCTCCCTTCTTCGCCGTCTTTGGCATCTTCACACGAAATTAAATTCAATACCAGATTCAAACTCAATTTATCGAAAATCAAAACATAAACCAAATAAAGCAAAAGCGCAAAGTTAGTCACGGAGCAGAGAATTGGTGACCGTTGCGAACAACAACATTCTACTATCGATTTTAAATAATATAACATAGACAGGTGGACCAAGGGGTGGTCTTGTACACACATGGAGGAGAATGAAAATGATAGTTTGTCTGCGGTCGAGCGCCTCTACCCGGAGTGGGTGCGCAACGCCCCCACAAAATCCCAAAACGAGTGCACTTGCTCAGCCCCTTGTTCTTCCACACAGATCGTCACTCTCGAAAGCCAGCTTAAGAAGTCTGACGGCGCGAAGGTCGACCAGGAGATACTTCGCACCCTCCTCATGAAGGTACCTTGTTCTTATTTTATTACATTATTTTATTACAGTATTTTATTGGGATTTATTTTCTTTTTTATTTGAATTAATTGATGTTGTATAACACGACGTGCCCTGTCCAGCTGCTGCTGTCGCCAACGATGACAGTCGCACGGGCGCTGTGCCAGAGTCTGGTGTCGTCGAGCCACGACTACGAGTCTGTGTGCAACTCGCTCCTGATCATCTTCCGTCACAACAAGCAAGACATGCGCCTCGTCGAGTGGGCGCTCCAGAACGAGATCGACACCTGTGGTACATACACGACGCGCTTCCTCCTTCGCCACACTCCAGAGTCCACTCGCTCTATGCTGATCACCTCTGCAGAGGGTGGCACGACAGTGACGCTGTTCCGAGGGATGACGGTCGGGGTCAAGCTGGTGAGCATCTATCTGCACATCAAGGGCCACTTCTTTCTCAAGGGCGTGTTGCAACCGCTCATCGCCCAAATGCAGACCACGTCCGCTATCGAGGTACGTGACCACAGTGACGGCTGCAACATACACACACGGGCACCTGCTGATGATCACCGCCCGCCCGCACAGGTCGACCCCATGAAGCTCGCGGACTTGACACAACTCCAGGACAACCAGAAGCGGCTCATGGACAGCGTGGAGCAGATGTTCCTCGCCATGGAGTCGGCCATCGACCTCTTCCCCTGGTGCGAGCCGCCTCTTCTCTTTTTGATCTTTGCGCCTCTGGCTGATTTCCTTCCCTTTCTCTTCGCTGGCGCAGCGCGTTGAAGCGGGTGTTTCAAAAGGCGCACCAGATGGTGGAGGAGCGGTTCAACGAGAAGGGCTACCAGCTGATCGGAGGCTTCTTCTTCCTGCGATTTGTGTGCCCCGCGCTGGTGTCGCCTGAGCGAGTCGGCCTTGCCTCCAGTACGCAACGAACCCGATACGACCACACACCGCACACACCGCACACACCGCACACACCGCACACACCACGTTCTCATCTTCATATGTACGATCGTTCCGCAACGCAGCTCTGTCCAACGAGACGCGGCGATCGTTAATTCTGATCAGCAAGGTATTGCAGAACGCGTCCAACGACGTTCAGTTTGGAGAGAAGGAACAGTACATGGTATTTATCAACGAGTGGATCGGTATGCGCCCCCCCCCTAGCGAACACACGACACACGCGCGCTCCCTTGTAACCGACTGTGGACTTCCCTTCTCTACAGCGCTCAAGCAGGAGCGGATGCAGCGATTCCTGAGTGCATTATCGACCGCGCCGAGCGACGCAGACGCCCACCCGGCGCCTCCCGGCACGGTACGAGTCCAGACTACAAAACGAGACGTGGAGCCAGCTATCACAGTTGACATCGACGCTGATGAGTACACATCTGGCCCCGCCACACAACACAGGAAAAGATGTCTACAGAGGAGGATCGAAGAATGGCGGTGCGGGCGCTGGTCAACAGCTTCGACACCCACAAGGAGCAGATGTCGGCCGCCCTGGCGGGCCACAAGGAGCAGCGGCTGTTCGATCGACTCATACAGGTGGTGGACCCGGCCGACCTGCTGGCTGTCGAGAACGTGACCCTCAACTTCACCAAGGTCTTCCGGACGTCGCTAGGCGAGATCGAGGTCAAGCGCACCCCCGAAGCCTACGGCGGGCGCAAGAACAAGAAGAAAGAGAAGGACAAAGAGAAGGAGAAGGAGAAGGAGGGCAAGGAGAAGAAGAAGTGGAACAGCCGGGAGGACATCAAGGTGGTGGGCAAGGGCCGGTGGCGGCGGCTAAACCGGCCCGTGTCGGACTTCATCCACCACGAAGAGCTGGCCAGCTTCTCCAACGCCATGCGACATGTACGGCCCCCGGCCTCTTGGACTGCTACGCCAATTCTATTGACATCACACGACACACACTCGACACAGGCCACGACGACGGAGGCGACAAAAACGCTCGAGTCGCAGATCGCTGTGCTCAAGGAGCAGCTGGCCGCTGAGCGCGAGGTGCGGAGCAAGGTCGAGACGCAGCTCGCGATCGCCCGGTTGCACCTGGCTCAGGAGGGGGCCCGGCGGGAGGGCCTCGAGCGGCTGGCCGGCGCCATGCTCGAGAAGCTCAAGAGCGCCGGCATCGCCTTCAGCCCGCCCGCACCCGCGCCCTCGCCCTCCTCGCCTACACCGACCGCCAGCCACCCGAGCCACCCCCACCCCATTCCGACCCTCTCATCGTCGCCGCCCTCCCCGGCGCCGTCCGGGGCCAAGTCTACGACGCAGGTCTACGCCCTGTCCCGCCACAACAGCAGCCCCCACAGGCTCGTCAGCAAGGCGCCACCGACCGGGGGCGCGGCCCAGCAGCAGGGGCCAGGCGGCACCAGCAGCCCGCCGCACTCGCTGTCGCCCTTGTCGCAGACCAAGGTGCCGCACACGTCGCCTCGAGAGCAGCACGCCAAAGTTAGTCCACGCTCGACATCGAGGCAATCAACATCGATCACCACGACCAGCGGCCAGCAGCAGTCATCGTCGACCACCACCACGACGGCGGGCTCGGTCTCGGCCCCCATCAATGCGGCTCCGCGCGTGCGGCAGTCATCGGGCGGCGGGTCGTTGATCGCGAGCGCCTACCAGAACAGCGGACGGCCGCTGATGGCGGTGGACGACGCCCAGAGCGGCAAGTCGCTGACGGACCGGCTGGTGGACAAAATGTTCTCGGCAGACTCGGGGCTCGAGCTGCGCGAGACCCGCGATGGGCGGCTGTGCTTCTGCGGCTGCGAATGCGTGGACTGGCTGGTCGAGGAGCTGCGGGTGGGACGCGACAAGGCCGTGGTCATCGGCGACAAGCTGCTGCAGCGGGGCTTCTTCCGGTGCCTGGTCTACGATACGGCCTCGTTCACGGACGACCACACACTGTTCCAGGCCACGACACCTGCGGACACGTGCGGCGAAGATTGAAAAAAGATAAAGAGAAAAGAGAAAAGATAAAGAAAATAAAATAGTAAATAATTTTTGCTGTGATTTTCTTCACATCTCGTAAATTGTGGAAAGGATGCAACGGAGGGTGCTGCTCGGATCTCGGGGTGCCGTGGCCTTCCGGCCAGCCTGCGGACCTTCTTCTTCGTCTCGCTTCCTCTTCACGTCTTCGGCAAATGTCGAATCTGCCTTTAATTCGGAGGCCTTTGCTCTTCCCACCCTTTCAACTTCCTCTCCTCTCCCTGTCTCCCGCCGTCCGGTGGCCGCCTTCAGCGATGTCTCGCCACGTATGCCTCGCACTTTAATTTCTGCTCTGCGCCCGGCCATCATCAGCTTGTGGAATTAATGTTGCGGCCGTTTTCGCCTCCTGCAGGAATGGCCATGGTGCCGCTCGATCGTACTCTTGAGATCGCGCCCACGCCGCGAGACAGCGTCTTGGACATGGTGCTGCCCACCTTGCCCCTTCCCCTCGACGCGCCTCTGTACCCCACTACTGAAGGCAACGGTACCTCGGCACTTCGTCATCACTACATGTAGTGCCTCCATTTTGCGCCACCAGCCGTTCATTGACCTCTTCTTCTCTTTCCTTTCTCTTCTTTGCTCGCCGCAGCGCCGATGGAGGCGGTGAAGCGGACGTACCAGCCGTCGACGGTGAAGAGGCACCACACGCACGGCTTCCTGGTGCGCATGCGCTCCAAGAACGGACGTCGCACCATCGCCCGGAAGAAGGAGAAGGGACGCCACAAGCTCGGCATTTAATTGTCCGTCCTCCTGCCCTCTTCACAACACAACACGATACACGTTCGCAACTTGCCCACCAACCATCGTCATCATCACTTAGCATCATCGCTAGTCCAGAAGGTGTGTTTGTTGTGCGTTCGGAAGTATCGGTCGCTGCATACGACTTAGTAGGTGGGCCTGAAGACGTGGACGTCGCCTGCGCTGTTGCCGCCCACGATGACGTTGGAGCCCGGCCTTGTCGCCACTGTGCTCACCCACTTCGGCGAGGAACCCTGCGCGCACCCACCCAAGTATCAGCTCACGAGCAGAGTGATCACTACAAGCGCTCGCTCTCTGGGTTGGCAGTTGTGAACGTACAACCTCGCCGCACGAGTAGGTCGTGAGAGGAGTCGGAGTGTCAACGTTCCACAGGTAAACCTGCACGCGACGATACACCAGAAAGATACGTGGGGTGAGGGAAGACATCGCAGGCGGCGCGGTGAAAATCAGATGGGAGGGGGACCTGGTTGTCTTCGCTGCCACAGATGATGTGTTCGCCGGTCCTATCGACGGTCAAGCCGGTGAAATTCTTGGCGTTGGCGTGCCTGATGGTTGATGATGGTTGAACGTGAAGAGATGAGAACATGAGAGCCGTAGATCTGGCGCGTCTCGGCTGCGAGGCAAATAATAGCCAATAATAGCCAATAATAATAAGATAGCGTACGTACCCTGAGTAGGACATGAGCGGTGTCCCCTTGTGCATGTGCCACCTTTTGATGGTGCCGTCGACCGATCTGAATCGCGATGCCCCAAGACACATGAAGTTAGCATGGAGTACTATCGCCAACGCCAACAAAGCGCTCATCCAAAGGGAGCCAACGCCAAACGTACGCAGAAACGAGCTGTTCCTGGTTGAGGAAGCTGAGCGCCCATACGGCCTTGCGGTGATCACGCAGGATGGCGAACGGAATCTTGAGGTTCCTCAGATCGTAACAGTGCACGTGGTGGTCTGCGTTGTCGAAACCTAACGGTCAGAGAAGGGCAGCCCATGATATACGTGCGGGAAGGAAGAGTACCGGCGGAGCTGAATGCCAGCATGGAGTCGTTTGGCGAATAGCGAACACAGCAGACTGTGGCCTTAGAAGCGATGCTGGCGGTAGACGTCTTGTCATCAATTGTCCAGAGCCGCACTGTATCATGACACATCCACACGGTGAGACGGTACGCACACTACACACTAAAGTTCCCGGATCTGTACCAGTCCTATCATCGGAGGCCGACGCGAACTGTTTGTGATGGGCGGCCGACGCAAAGGAGACGCACCAAACGCGCTTGGTGTGCTCTTGGAAGGTAGAAACAGGCTGGCAACGTCGTGGCGTTAGTTTTCGCGGTGGGGCCAAAGTGAGCCCTAGAGCAAGAGAGACGGTGGTACGAATCGGGTCGGGTGCTGTGTACCTGGGCGATCTCGGTATTCCACAGGCAAATATTACCGTCGTGGTCGCCGTGTGCCAGGAGGTGTCTCACGCTCTTGTTCCAGCTGAGCGTACTGTGTTGGGAGAAACAACATGCAGTTCGCACGTCAGCAGGCAGTCGGCGACGAGCCAAGTGTGATCGAGGTTTGAATTGTCGGGCATAACGACCCACCTCATGTTGGACTTTATAGGCAGCGTTTGGGCGGCGAGGGGTACGCTTTCCCGAGCGTTCACAAACGAAGTGTAGGAGTAGATAGAGATACGCTCGGAGAGCTGTGAGACGGGGCGAGTCAGCGAAGAGTCGTCCCACATTTCAACGAGAGGGGGGGGGACGAGCAACACACCTGAGACGCGGCAAAGTAGTCGCCGGTGGGGTCGAAGTCGATACACGTGATGACTCTCGTTACCTTGCCTTCATCGACGATGGTGTGAGAGGCCAAACGACTAGACGGGGACACACACACACAAGCGCACTTGTATCAGCACATGTTGACGTTGAGTTGAGTTAAGCATCGGGGATATCATGCGTACCTGGTGCCTTTGATCTTTTGGGCATCTTCTCTTACGGGCTCCCTCGCAGGCTCTCGCGCAAGCTCCCTCAAGGACTCCCTCACGGGCTCTCGCACGGAATCCCTCGTATGTTCCCGCATGGGCTCCCTCACAGACTCCCTCGTGTGTTCTCGCACGGGCTCCTCCCTGGGTTCAGACTTCACGGAAACGGAACGCTCACGCTCACGATCACGCTCACGCGGAGTCGAGCCTCCGTGCCTCGGACTAGTGGGCCTGATGATGCGAGAGAGCGGCGCACAACCGGTTGTCTTGTCAGATACGAAGGAGAGCTGCGACGAGGATTGGAGCCTTGAGAAAGTCTAAAGGCACGTACATGGGAGAGCGGGGGGCCAGGGGAGCAGAAGAGAGGGGCAGCCCGAGCGCGAGCTGTATCTGGTTGACCAGGCCGGTGAGCTGATAGAACTGAGCCTCCCTCAGCACCGCACGCAACACCGTCCTGCACACGGAGAAAGCCTCCAGCGTTAGGCCGCTGCGTGCGCGAAAACATGACGTAGGGCGGCATACCCATCCGTAGGCAACTCAACGCTACCGTCTCGCAAGAAGTTGAGAATGAGAGAAAAGAAGGTACCGTCTCTATCAATGAAGTAGGCTCCCTCTGCAGAGGCGCTGCAGTGAGCATCCCGGACTGCAATCCCGGAAAAGTAGAGAAGGAAATGGTACCCTCATCTTGGGCTGGGATGCTGGTGTTGGAGAACATCGCCTCCAAGAGAGAACCCTGACAAATTAAGATAATAAATGGTTAGATTTGCAGTAGCGATGAATTGGACTTGAAAGCTGTACCCTGGCGCGGCGGAGGGTGGCAACGGTGGTCGTGTACTTCTGGCCCCCCACATTCAATTTCACAATTTTGTGGCTGGGCCACTGCTGCTCTACTTCGGCAGCGTAGCGCCGATCCCTGTTATCGGTCTCGCTGGGGGCGTCAAGGCGCAGTCGCTTGGCACCGTCCGCATGGTGGTAATCCCGCTCCCCGTTCGAGGATCGGCTTCTACGCGACGATCCGCTGTCCAATCTTTCACGCTCCATCTTCTTCCGAATTGATGAAGCCGCAGAAAGAAAAACAAAAATAAAACCCGGCACCACTCACGCTCGAAACGACACACACGCCACACGCTAAAACAGGGCCAAGCGAAGGACCGCACACATACATTACACATGATACAGGAGGAGGCTAGAGACGAAACGGCCTAGCCCATGACAGAGTTGCGACGTAGGGCCGCGAGCGATGTGGCGCTCGAGTTGGTGACGACGCGTTCGGTTTGCCAGCCACGCGTGGCTTGCTGCTCCTTCATCCGCTTCCACTCGAGGTATCGCTCCTCGGCTTCGTTGTCGTCCTCTTCATCCTCTTCGTCCTCGTCCTCATCAGCTTCATCGCAGACCCTTTCCTCCTCACTTGATGTCGTTGGAGATCGATCACCCACCTCCTCCTTGCCCTTTCCGCTCTCGTGCTCGCTGCCGCGACTGTCGGTATCGCTGATTACCTCTTCCTCTCTGCGAGTGGCGTCACTCGTAAGTCTTCACTCACACGACACACGACACCTAAATCAGGTGGAAACGGCATTCACGTACGAAATGGAGTCGAGTAGGAGACTGTGTCGTCGGACTGGCATGTTGGTTTCTGAGGTGGCGATAACGCTGTGTGCCCATCGTTTGGTCAGACGCGCCAAGGAGGATTGGGGGGGAGGGATGCCACACTTACCGAGCACTGGGCTTCAATCGCCTCACCTCCTGCTGGAGCACATTCACCTTCAGTCGCAGCTCGTCCGCTTCATCCTGCATGCAGAAAAGGGCACGGGTGAGGTGGTGTAAAGCGCTCATGAGGAGGCGACCATAGGGTACCTCTCGCTGCTGCAGCTCGGCATAGATCTCGGACTGCGTGCGGATGTTCCGGGCCTCCTCCTGCGCGCGCGGTAAACGTCAGCGCACGCTGTGGGACTGACTAGTCAGGGAGTGACCACTAGTGTACGTACCTGGAGGAACGGATGGTCGAGCAGGTCTTTGGCCGATGGTCGCTTGGTATCTTGTTCGTGGAGAAGCGAGTGTAGAATCTCCGTCAACTGGTGGCTGTAAAGCTGTTGTTGGCGCCAAATCAAACGACGCACCGGCGCGGGAGAAGGTCAGCATGCATTCACGGTACTGTGGTACACAACGCCAATTGATTGGGCCAAGCACAAGCCAGCTGCGTACCGAGGGGATGGGCATGGGGAAGCACCCGTCGTGCTCGTCGTCGTAGACAGAGCGCAGGGTGAGGATCTCGTAGAGGCAGCACCCGAGGGCGTACATGTCCGACTTTTCGTTGTAGGCCTTGCCCTTGAGCAGCTCGGGCGCGGCGTAGCCCATGGTGCCGACCGGGGTCTGGTGCTGCTTCTTCTTGTTCTTGCGCACTGTCGACAGGCCAAAGTCGCCGATCTTGATGTCCTTCCACTTGTTGAGGAACAGATTGCCCGGCTTGATGTCCCTATGCAGCACATTGTGGGAGTGGATGTGCGCCAGCGCCAGCAGGATCTGATCGGGCACCACAAAAGGAGTCAGCAGCGCGCCGCAGGAGCAGTCGCATTTCTCAGATTCCAGTGGTTGGAGTGGTACCTGGATCAGCCATGTGACGACTCGCTTCTCGGGGATCGGGATCCCCTCCTCGATGACAGCCGACACGTCTCCGCCTGAAGAAGGCAGTCCATTCGGTGAGACCATATTAATTAACAATCACTCAAGTAGAAGAAATGTCAGGCCGCACCCTGGCAATATTCCATGACGATGAACACATGCAGTTTCTCCTGCCAGAAGTCCTTGTACTTCACGATGTAGGGATGACGCAGCAATCGTAGGAGCACCATCTTCAAGTACAAACAGAGACAAGGCAAGACAAAGAGATGAGTCTCATCAGGCCACCCAAAAGAGAATCACGTCCCGCTACGTGATTCCCAAGTGAGAAGATGGTGCGCACCTCACGCATGGCGTCCTTGGCCTCCTCCTCGTTGATGCAGCACACCTTGTGAAGTGAAGCAACAAATGTGAATATATACCCACGAGCAAAATGTTACACCACTCATCGAATTGAGTACCTCTTTGAGCACGTATTGTCGAAAGTCGCGCTTATCGAGCACGACGAAGACGAGACCGAAGCCTCCCTCGCCCAGCTTGCCCACCACCTCGTATCGATCCGCCTTCTCTTTCTGCACCAGAGAAAGAAGCGCCGACCGATGTTGAGCGATTCACGCGAGTGGGAGGAGGAGCGAAGGCGGGAGCGAGAAAGAAATGCGGGGCAAGGAGTACCATGGCGCGCTTGAGCTGCTTCATCCAGTCCTTCTGCTGGGTGAGCTGGGCGATCTCGGTTGATTTGACCGAGAGCTGTTTCTTATTCCACAGCCTGTCCATCACCGTGTAGGCCTCATGCCTGTTCAGAAAGTTACGGAACAGCACCTGTCGCGGGGAGTGGTGGGTGAGACCAGAAGTCTTCGGTGGGAGGCAGCAGCGGGAGCGCATCTCACCTCCTTGTTGCCCTTGAGGCGCACGAGGATGGCGTTGGGGATGATCTTGGCCGTGGACTTTCGCTCCAGCCCCTTCACCTGCTCCCACTTGATCGTGATCTGATCCACACAAACACGCCGCCGGCCTTGGTGAGGCATTGCACGATGACCACGCTTGCGTTTCGTGTCGTTTTGTCGTTGGTCGTGTGTGTGAGCACCTTGCGTTCGCGGCCAAAGAAGTGGGCGTAGAAACACTGCGTACATAACAACGGCCGCCGAATGGTGAGCGCACATCTCAGCACACCGGGCTGTTGGCAGTGTAAAATTGTAGGTATGTACATACCAAATAGTTCTGGGTCAAGTAGACGTGGCCCTCTATCAGCAGCTTGCCCTTTTCCTTCAGAGAGCAGTGGTAGGCTGTATAAATAAATAAATAATTTATAATAATAATAATAAAAAGGCGGCAAGTGTGCATTCAAATATTTGAATCGAGCCGTTGAGCATCGGTGTTTGGGGGGGAGGGTACCGTAGAGGATTTCTTCCTCTTGGGAGAGTTCGAAGAGCTTGACGAACTCCTTTTGCTTCATGACGGTTCGATTACGCTTGAGGGAAGAACGAATCGAATCCGACAGCAGGAAGACTGTCGCGAGAAGAGTGAAGAGCACCACTTTCAGTGCAAGGGGGGCCGCGGGCAGGCAGGCAGACACAACACAAGCTCACAGGCAGAAGAAGGCTTTCAAGCAGAAGAAGATAACTAATAGCTCGAAAGCCTCGCCGTCGTGTGGTCCTGACGGGCACTCGCCGCCAGCCGTGATCTGCGGGTCGGTTAACTCCGACGGCCGGAAATCACACTTGATCTCAAAAGAAAAGCAGAAGAAATGCAACCGACTTTTGCTCCCCATAAACCTGGTAGGCTGGTTCTGCGTCGCACTGCAACATCGTCAAACATCGACGTGGTCGATGGTGGTGGTGGTGATGGCGATAATCAAAGAGTGGCGGGTTTGAGTGGCTACAACGGGGGATAGGGTGATATCGGCTCGCTAGGGAGTTGGTGAGAGGGAGCCGTCGCCGACGAGCTGAGACAGAGCCTCAATCACGGCCAGCATGGTCGGGCGCTTCTGGGGCTTGGCGTGCCAGCAGCGCACCATCAGCTTGCCGAAGGTCTCGGGGCAGTCGGCAGGCACCTGCGGCCTCTTGCCCTCCAGCACGTCCAGCGACACGCCCATGAAGTTCCTATTAATTGCCGAACACGTGCGTGAGATTCATGCTGCAAGTCATTACTGCGTGGGTGGCCCGTACCGGCCGGCAAAGGGCTGCCTTCTGGTGAGCATCTCCCACATCACCACACCAAACGAATACACGTCCGCCTTCTCGCTATACCTGCGGATTGAATTAGGTGAGGGTAAGTGTGGGTATATTGACTACGAGCGATCGACGGTACCGTTCACCGCGGATGATTTCGGGGGCGGTCCAGCAGGGTGTGCCGCAGCGGGTCATGGTGGCGTTCTCCTCCTTGAGACGAGCGAACCCGAAGTCGGCCACCTTGACGTTCAGGTTCTCGTCGACCAGAAGGTTGGACGACTTGAGGTCGCGGTGGATCACCGCCGCCTCGAGCGAGTGCAGGTAGTTGACCCCCATCGCCGCACTCCGCAGCATGGCGATGCGCTGTCCCCAGGGAAGCTTGACACTTCGGTCCGTCAGCAGGTCGCGCAGAGAGCCCAACTGCACGAACTCCGTGACAATGCACAGGTTGGGCTTCTTCACGCAGGCGCCTGTGGTCGTTTGTCGTCTCTCAGTCGTTCCGCGCCAACGACGATGGTACCAAAAAAGGAAGGAGGAGGAGGGCACGTACCGATGAACAAGACCACATTGGGATGACTGAGCTCGGCGAGGAAGGCCATCTCGGCGCGGAACTCGAGCAACCGCCGTTCGGTCAGCTTCTGTTTGATGAAGCGCTTGACGGCGACGTCGATGCCCTTCCAGCGGCCGCGATATACGAGACCGTAGCTGCCCATGCCCACTTGCTTGCCCATCTGGATCTCCTTGTAGTCGATAATCCACCTGCCCGACAGATGTAAATAGACCGTCGCACCACACACACATACACATACACGCGACACAAACACTCACACACTCACACTCACACTCTCACACACAACCTCAAGGGCGAGGAGTGGCGTACCGGCACAGGTTGGCCGAGGCGAGGAAGGAGTCCTCCTGGTTCATGCCCTCACCGACCTCGGCGTGGAGCTCGTCTTCGCTCGAGCTCGCGCTGCTCAACGGCTCGCAGTCGTCCTCGGCATCGTCCGGGTCCAGCACTCTGTCCCTGCGAGCGACGCCGCCAAAGAAGCGACCCTCCAGCCCGGGCGCGCGCAACTCGTACAACCGCGCACCTGCAGGTAGAGATCGGATGTTGGACGTGGTCCAGCGTAGTCACTGAGCGCAATTCGCACAACACAAACCTGTGCCGGGAAGGGAGTCCGTGAGCTCGAACTTGCCGAGGCAGGCGCAGCGATTGCGCTCCTTGAGCCAGTCGGCCTGCTTGAGCCTCTCCCACGCGCTCTCGGAGAGCAGAATCTGGCCGCCGTGCGCCAGCGTGGTCAATCGGGCGGCGGTGTTGACCGGCGGACCTACGAACTCCACGCGCCGGGTCACTGCATCGGTCAACCGCTTGGGCTCGCCCACGTGAACGCCCATTCGCACTCGCGGTCCCTGCACAATCCAGATCAGCGTTGGGTTCGTAGACCGCCGGCGAGAGGGGAGCGAACCTTGAAGATCAGGCGGTCGTCCACGTCGCCCCAGTCTTCGGCCGCGGCGGGGTGCGACAGGAGAGCCTGGGGCCACTCAACGTAGAGCAGCTCGTTTTGCACGTGCATGCACCACCGCGCGGCCTTCTCGGGGTCCTGGAAGGCCAAACACATCGAACCCTCGCCATAGTTGCCCTCCCTGCGGATATGACCGCATGAGGTAAGGCCAATCGGTACATCGTTGTCGTGCGCTACGGGGATTGAGAGTCACTCGAGTACCGCGAGGAGGACACTTCGTAGCCGTCGAATTCGGCGAGGCTCGAAC
Source organism: Acanthamoeba castellanii str. Neff (assembly GCF_000313135.1). NCBI lineage: Eukaryota > Discosea > Longamoebia > Acanthamoebidae > Acanthamoeba > Acanthamoeba castellanii. The sequence continues at coordinate 936,240 of NW_004457554.1, forward strand.
GCAGCAAGTCGTTGTGGGCCAGCGTGGCGTCCTTCATGGCGTCGGCGTTGAATTCCCACAGAGCCAGCGCGCGCACTATGTCCGTGAACACGATCGCCATCTCGCCCGTGGGAGGCCGAAGACCAACCACGGCGCCGGCTCGATCAACAGCATCAGACGAGTGTGACGACCCTGGCAATACAAACGCGGTTAGCGTGAGCTCTAGCCCCCTCGGTCGATTTGTGTTCGTTTGGGTGTTTGCCGGTGCGCACCCGAAGTTAGAGACCCGCCACCCGATGGGTGGGCTGTGCTGCTGGAGGTCCACGACGAAACGCCAGTGTAGGCCGTGCTCGAGTTGTTGTCCACCATGGATTCGAGGCGCGTCATGATCTCCAGGAACTTGGGCCGTATCGAAGCATCGCTGTCCCAGGACTCGGTCATGAGCGCTGAGTACTCGGGGGCAACGTCCTCCGGCATCGCCGGGCGCAGGTTGTCCCGCAGCACCGCAACCGCAACCGCCGCCGGACTGCAGACCAGGAATATTAGCAAACGTGGTGAGCCAATGGCCTGCAGAACGAGAAGAAGGGAGTATGACCACTCACCTCATGCCGCTGTAGAGATCGAGGCGCGTTTGGACCTCCCACAGGATCATACCAAAACTGTAGACGTCGGCGGCCTCGTAGTCGATGTCGCCTGCCTCGTTGAGCACCTCGGGCGCTGTCCAGTGTATGCTGCCGCCGGCCATGAGCTCCTGCGGGTGCGACTTTTTGATCTGCTCCTTGAACCGGGTGAGACCGAAGTCGGACACCTTGACGTTCCACTTGGCATCGAGCAGAAGGTTGAGCGACTTGAGGTCGCGGTGCGCGATGCCCGACGAGTGGAGAAAGTACATCCCCTTGGCCGCGTGGCGCAGCATCTTGACTCGCAGCTGACTGGGGATGTCGGGGATGAGTTCGTTGCTCAACACGTCTCGCAGAGATCCGAGAGTCATCAACTCCATGACTGAAAACGAACACACACACACAACACGGTAAAACGTGTCAGTACGTCCAGAAGATGCGGAACGGGGATGACGCTGTACCGATACACATGGCGGGAGGCTTGGTCGCGGCGGCCATGAACAGCACCACGTTGGGATGACGCAACGCTGTCATCACGCTCACCTCCTCGATGAAGGCGTTCTTCAGTTCGTTGGAGTAGCTCGAGCTCATGGTCTTCACCGCCACTTCGGTGCCGCGCCACACTGCCTTCCGCACCTCGCCGAAGCCTCCGCTGCCCAACGCTTCGCCGAGTTCGAGCTCGCTGGGGTCAATGATCCAGTCTTCCGTCTGTATGAGTAGCCCGGGTAGTATGAATGAGAGCTCACTCACAGTAGTCCCAATGAAAAGGACTGGGGAGTTCACCTTCTTCTTGCGGCAAGACATCAAGATGACGACGGCGACGACCGCGAGGATGATCAGGAGCAGGCACGGCACCACGACGCCCACGACGATGCCGGCGATGGCTCCATCGCTCAAGTCGCTCGATGACACATTCTGTTGGCAGTACTGGCCCGTCCTCGTCGGGTTGCAGCGGCACTCGCCGTCGCTGCAGTTGCCCTCGTTCGAGCATATCACTCCGTCCTTCACACAGTTATACAGCGAGCTCACATGCGCGCCCTTACACGTAACACTCACGATCGCATCTGTGACCTTGGTCCTGACCCCTGCGTTGGGTCTGGCCACTGCACCGCACAACATCTGTTGGTGACTGTCCCTTTTGAGTGGAGCAGTTGGTGGTACGTACCGATGTTGAGATTGTTCAGGTTTTCGGCCTGCGCGGCGGTGAGCATCCACCAGGCCAGGTCAACGAGGTTGGTCGCCCTCTCGCAGTCAGCGTCATTGACGCTCGTCAGCAGTAAATAGAAATAGGTGGTGATCGGCCAACTGCCGTCTCCGGGAGCCCACGAGAGGTCGGCAGTCAGGTATCTGTCGAGTTGTGCCTGCGCTTCCGCCGATTGGACCGCCTGTGATGGGAATAAAGCCGTCTCAGAGAGAAGTTGGGTTAAAGGAGTTAAAGGGCTGAGCCAGCGCACCTCGAGTGTGGGTCGGACGGGAGTGTCGGCTCGGTTGATCAGCGTGGCTTCCGTTACATTGGCAAAGCCATTTGTGAGGGGATAGAGCTGAGAAACCCCAGTGGTGGCTCCGTACGCGGCGTAGGCAAAGTGCGGCGCAAAGGCCATCGTATACTGAGTGACGGCCACAGCGGCCACCACGTCTGCATCGTCATACGCAGCGGAGCTGGTCAGCTTTGGTGATCGGTAGGGAACTGAACGGAAGGGGCGCGTACCACTGGTGAGGGCCATCAACGGATTGGAGACCGGGAATGACACATTGGAGCCCACGCCGACGGCTTTGGAGAAGTTCTGATCGGCTCTGGACAACGCCAGGGTGAATGGGTAGGTGTAGCTGGAGGACGAGTCCAATACGATGCGGATGGGATTCGACGGCAGCGTCACACCTGGGTTGCGCCTGTTGTGGCGAACGATGTGGAATGAGAAAAATGCAGCAGTGGTGATGGTACTCCGGTTGGGAGGTCCGTACTGTTGGATCGCCGGGTGGTTCCAGGTGGTGATCTGACCCAGGTAGACTTGTGCCACAGTCGGGAGATCCAGCACCAGCGGCTCGGCATTTCGAAGCTCGGGGAGGTTGTACATGAGAGTGATCGCGAACGCTGCCACAGGGCTGCCGCCACACACCATCGCATGGGTCAGAAGCGGGTATGGCGCTGCCCGTATGTCTGGCGGGGACACGTACAGGTACTGAAGGTTGGGGTAGTTGATCGGAGCACTGCTGCCGGCAGCGTTGACAGATCCCACGTAGTCGACGTTGCCCAGAGTTAACTGGTCCTCGTCCCCGCCCACGAAGTACTGCGAGGTGAGGCCGGCCACGGTCTGTCCGTAGAAGAGGCCGTACGACGCGAAGAACGGCGCACGCGGGCCGGTGCCGGTCAGCAGGGAGCTCTTCATCAGCCGCTGACCGTTGCACTTGAGCGTGGCCAGCTGGTTGAGGACTCGGATGCGGTACGCGGCCGTGAGCGGAGTGTAGCCCAGCTGCTCGGTGTCGTCCAGGATGAGCGAGTTGGTGATGCCCCACACCAGCTCGCCCATGTACAGGCTCGCGCCGTCGCAGGCCACGGCGGTGTAGGACTTCTTGAGCACCACCAACGCGAGGACGCTGAGCGGGTACGAATCTCGGCCTGGCCCGTCCAAGATGTAGCGCTCCAGCTCGTCGGAGTCAGTGCTCGACGGGCTGAAATCGTCGAGGGCCGCCTGGACAGAAGCCTGGGTCAAGGCCACAGCCTTGCCTGTGGTGGGTGCACAGCAGAAGTGTTCAGTCAACGACGTGTGAAATATTTTGGGGAGGGGGGTAGTAACCAGCGCGATTAATGAGCTGAGCCCTGGGCGGAGGAGATGCGGCCGTGGTGTCATAGATGTAGTACGCCAACGTGTTGTCGTTGTCTGTCACGTACTGCATCGCAGTGGTGGTGGAAGCCATGGCCGTGGCCGACCCGCTCAACACGGCGGGCAGATAGGCCAGCGTGGCGTTGGCCTCCAGCTCAGCGGCCAGGACCGGATCAAAGCCGGCGATGAACGACGCCAGGCCGCGAGCAAACACCTGCGTGATGCCCCGCGTGGGCAACCAGGTAAGCTTGATCGGCGCATCGGTGAGATTGGCGTTCGGGTTTACGCCCGCTATCGCGACATCGCTCCAGCTCGTCACCTGACCAAGCCTGTTGCAAGGAAGAAAACACGGGTCAACCACTCCGACCTCGAGGAGCCGGTCCAGGGAAAACTTGGCCTCTCCGGCCGTACCAGATGCGGGCGAGGGCTTCGCGGGTGAAGTTGAGCGGGGGCGAGTCGGGCGCGAGGCTCGAGTGGTGGTAGGCGAGGGCGATGCCCCCAGCCATGAGGGGCAGCTGGACGTAGTCGGAGGAGAGGTCGAGCGGCTGGTCGACCCCGAGGAAGTCCAGCTCGCCGCGGTCGTAGGCGGCGATGGCCTCGGTGGCGTTGAAGTACACTGTGTAGGTGTAGACCAGTTGGTCGGACACGTACTTGTAGCCGGTGCCCCACTGACTGTAGGCCGGCAGGCCCACCTCGCCTCCGGCGCCGCGAATCAACTGCCCATTGGCGTCTGGTGGGTGGCGAGGTAAGCCAAGAGCAGCGGCAGAAGGAAGTAGCACGAGGGGAAGGACGTACCTGGGAGAAGAAGTAGGCACCAAAAGGCTAGCACAGCGCCAGACCAACGAACGTTTGGCAGCATGTGACGTGAACAGCGTCAAGCACGGGGTGGAGGTTGTGGGGGGAAGGTTGGCAAAGAAAGAGGCAGCACCCCCACGAGTGGGAACTGCGGGCCAAGGCAACCAACCTGGCCAGTGGCATACAGGTAGCAACACAATAGAGCCATATGTGGAACTAGTCGTAGCATGGGTTTGCGGAGCTGCAACACCCCCCCCCCAATGTTACGTTCCGTTGTGTACAAAATAACTGGTGTTGGAAGGTGCCCAAAACGCTACTGGAATGCTTGGCATCTCGCTGATGGTCACCATCATTATTTGAAGCTAGATTGGCGGGAGGGTGCGGCTCGGTGTGCTGGGTGAGATGCTTGCGCTGCGCGTGCCTGTCGCCGAAGGCGATGGGCTTGGACTTCTCGACGGGGCGCGAGTGCTTATGATGCGCACGCGCGTGGTCGAAGGAGTGGCCGAGGCAGTCGGGCTGTTGGTGGGGCTTGTGGACGGGGTGGGGCTGCGGGTGGGGCTGCTGGTGGGGCTCGGGGTAACGCTGATGGACGCAGTTGGGCTGAGCGTGATCGAAGCGCTTGGGCTGGTTGTGGCCGAAGGGCTCGGGATGGTTGTGACACTGGGGCTGCGGGTGGGGCTCGGGCTGCGGGTGCGCGTAGGGCTCGGGCTGCGGGTTCGAGTGGGTGTGACAGTGCCGGTGGGTGTGACGCTTGGGCTGCGGCTGGCGGTGGTGGAGGCAGTCGGGCTTGTGCTGACGCTCGATGATGCAGTGGGAGTGTAGCTCGGGCTGGAGCTGGTGCTCGGGGTTGTGGTGGCCGATACACTAGGACTGATGGTGGGGCTTGTGGACGGAGTGGGGCTCGGGCTGCGGGTGCGGGTAGGACTCGGGCTGCGGGTGCGGGTGGGACTCGGGCTGCGGCTTGGCATGACGCTTGGGCTGCGGGTGGCGGTGGTGGTAGCCGTCGGGCTTGTGCTGACGCTCGACGACGCGCTGGCGCTTGCACTGGGAGTGAAGCTCGGGCTGGAGCTGGTGCTCGGGGTTGTGGTGGCCGATACGCTCGGACTGGAGCTGGCGCTTGGGGCTGTGGTGGCCAATACACTAGGACTGTTGGTGGGGCTTGTGGACGGAGTGGGGCTGCGGGTGCGGGTGGGACTCGGGCTGCGGGTGCGGGTGGGACTCGGGCTGCGGGTGCGGGTAGGACTCGGGCTGCGGCTCGGCGTGACACTTGGGCTGCGGGTGGCGGTGGTGGTAGCGGTCGGGCTTGTGCTGACGCTCGACGACGCGCTGGCGCTTGCACTGGGAGTGAAGCTCGGGCTGGAGCTGGCGCTTGGGGTTGTGGTGGCCGATACACTCGGGCTGTTGGTGGGGCTTGTGGACGGGGTGGGGCTGCTGATGAGGCTTGATGACGTGCTGGGGCTGCGGCTGATAGACGGGGTGGGGCTGCGGGTGCGGGTAGGACTCGGGCTGCGGCTGCGGGTAGGACTCGGGCTGCGGGTGCGTGTGGGGCTCGCACTGACACTTGATGCACTCGGGGTCGATACACTCGGGCTCGTGGACGTGCTCGGGCTGGCGGTGGGCGTCGCACTGGGACTGCGGGAGCTGGTAATCGAGGCGCTCGGGCTGGTGGTGGGCGTCGTACTGGGGCTGCGAGAACTGGTGACCAAGACGCTCGGGCTGGTGCTGACCGAAGTGCTCGGGCTGCGGGTGGGGCTGATGGTGGAGGCGGGGCTGCTGCGAGTGGGGCTCGGGCTGCGGCTGGCCGTGACACTCGGGGTCAACGACGCACTCGGAATCGGGCTGACACTGGTTGATGGAGTGGTGCTGCCCGATAAACTAGGGCTGCTGGTGGGGCTCGTAGACGTGCTCGGACTGAGCGCAGGGCTCGAGCTAGGGCTGACGGTGGGCGTCGTACTGGGGCTGCGGGAGCTGGTGATCGAGGCGCTCGGGCTCGTACTAGGACTGCGAGAGCTGGTGATAGAAGCGCTCGGACTCCGCGTGGGCGTTGTACTGGGACTGCGGGAGCTGGAGATCGAGGCGCTCGGGCTCATACTGGGGCTGCGGGAGCTTGTGATAGAAGCGCTCGGGCTCCGCGTGGGCGTTGTACTGGGACTGCGGGAGCTGGTGATCGAGGCGCTCGGGCTCGTGCTAGGACTGCGGGAGCTTGTGATAGAAGCGCTCGGGCTCCGCGTGGGCGTCGTACTAGGACTGCGTGAGCTTGTGATCGAGGCACTCGGGATCGTGCTAGGGCTGCGGGAGCTGGAGATCGAGGTGCTTGGGCTCGTACTGGGACTGCGGGAGCTGGTAAAAGAAGCGCTCGGGCTACGCGTGGGCGTCGTACTGGGACTGCGGGAGATCGAGGCGCTCGGACTGGGACTAGGACTGCGGGAGCTGGTGATCGAGGCGCTCGGGCTCCGCGTGGGCGTCGGGCTCGTACTAGGACTGCGAGAGCTGGTGAAAGAAGCGCTCGGGCTCCGCGTGGGCGTCCTACTGGGACTGCGGGAGCTGGAGATCGAGGCGCTCGGGCTCGTACTAGGACTGCGAGAGCTGGTGATAGAAGCGCTCGGACTCCGCGTGGGCGTTGTACTGGGACTGCGAGAGCTGGTGAAAGAAGCGCTCGGGCTCCGCGTGGGCGTCCTACTGGGACTGCGGGAGCTGGAGATCGAGGCACTCGGGCTGAGCGTGGACGTCGAGGAAGCGCTCAATGACGGGCTGACGCTCGGGGTTGGGCTGACGCTGATGCTGCTGGAAGCAGTCGGGCTTCGGCTGGGTGTTCTAGTCGTGCTCGGGCTCGTCGTGGCCGAGGCACTTGGGCTGCGGCTGGGCGTAGGAATTCGGCTGCCACTCACCGAAGCACTCGGGCTGGCTGCGATCGAGCGACTCGGGCTGCCGGTGGGCGACACACTTGAGCTTGGACTGACGCTGACTGACGCAGTTGGGCTCGGACTTCCGGTGACTGACGCGGTCGGGCTGCGACTGCCGCTGACGGAAGCAGTCGGACTGCGTGTTGGTGTTCTGGTTCCCGTGGGCGAGACAGGCGGACTGAGTGTGGGGGTCACGCTGGGACTCGGCTCGAGACTCGGGCTCACCGTGCTGCTGGGCGTGACGCCGGGCGTAATGGAGGCGGTCACCGAAGCGCTCGGGCTGCTGGTTGGGCTGCGCGTCGGCGTCCTGCTGGGCGAGGGGAGCGAGAGCGTGAAGAACCAGTTCTCTGCTCCGTCGGAGAAGCCAACGGCGTTGTTGGCCCACACGACCACTGTGTACTCGGTCCCGGGCAGCAAGCCTGCAGAGTTGTGGTGGCGGCGGCGGCGGCGGTGGGTGTTGGTGGCCGAGCAGTGGTATGACGGAATGGTAACAGGAATTTGAAGCACGCTCGTGAGTACCTCCGAGGGAGATGGCGAGGTTCTGCGTGTTGTAGTACTGGCCTTCATCTCCTGCATAGATGCTGCACCCGACCAATCAGAGAGAAAACCGCGGTTCTTTGCACTGCGTGGGTTCAAAGGGGGGGCACGTACATCAGTACCTGGTAGTACCGAATGGAACTGCCGCCGTCGCTGGCAGAGGCCAGCCACGAGATTGTGACCGATGTGGTGGTAATGTCGGTAAGCGTCATTTCCTGCGGCGGACTGGGAGCGGAGGCGCCGCTTGTGGTGAATTGATTACCGGCCGTCGCGTCTGACCTGCCCACGCTGTTGATCGCCCGCACCGCGACGGTGTAGCTGGTGCCAGGCATCAGACCTGCCAGAGAGCGTCGGTTGGTCCACTCGCACGCAGGGCGAAGCTCAGCTGAGCAAGAGAGAGGAGCGAACCGGCAGCGTAGTAGCTTGTCGCGGTGGTGATGGCCGCAGAGCTCTCTGGTCCCCAGCTGCAGCACCAGGAAACAACAGACGGATCAGTGAACAGTGCAGGATGATAGGCGGATGGGACTACGAGGGCCGACGACTGAGGGTGGAGAACGTACGAGAGAGAGACTTCGTAGGCCGTGATCGGGGTGCTGCCGGGGCTGACCGGGGCGGCCCACGAAATGAAGGCCGACGTGACGGTGATGTTGTGAACAATGAGGTCACGCGGTGGAGTCGGCACCGTCGACGGAGCGACGGTGGTAAAGTACTCCTCGGATGACGGCGAATATGAGAGACCGCTCAGCGTCAATACAACGATCGTGTAGCTGGTCGAAGCGCTCAAGTCTGAGGTCAGGGGAGATTGTGCGCAGCGAGTCAGGTTGAGTTCGGCCAGCAATCATGTGCTGCGTCGCAGGTGTGATGGCGGCGTACCGGCGACAGACAAAAAAGTGGACTCCCTGAAAAAGGATCTGCTGTAGCTGCCGTCCCACCTGTCTCGAGAGTATACGGTAAGAACGCTGGTAAGAGGCACGGGGTGGAATGGGAAAGGGCGATTGGTACGCATAGAGGAATATCTGGTAGCCTGCGATTGGGTTGCTACCACTGTCGAGCGGGGGCAGCCAAGAGGCGATGGCCGACGTGGAGGTGATGCTGTTGACGGCCAGGTCCCGTGGTGGGTCGGGCGCCTTCTCGGGCGTGGTGAAGGGTGAGCTGGCCGCTCCGGCCGCAGAGAAACCCACACTGTTCTGGGCCGACACGGTGACCGTGTATGTTGTTTTGGGCAATAGGGCTGCGCGGCCATGTAGCGTGAGAAGCCAAGCAATACATGTGTCTAGCATATGGGGAGGGTGCTGCAGAGGGGTGGTGCTTACATGCGATGTGGATGGAGGTGTCCGACACCAAGAAGTCCAGGGTAGGGCCAGTCCACGCAAGACTGACCTTGTAGGCCAGGATAGTGCTACCGCCGTTGCTGGTTGGCACCAGCCACGAGACCTGCGCGCCCTCGGCTGTGACACCGCTGACCGTCACATTGCGCGGGGCGCTGGGAACGGTCGTAGTGGTGGTGAATGTCGTGGCGCCCGACCCTGCCGCCGAGTAGCCGACGGCATTCTTGGCCACCACAGCAAAGGTGACGCTCGTTCCAGGCGGTATGCCTAAGACGAAACCCTGGTAAGCCCAATTCTCGTCGCCGTTGCACGGGGTAAGCGGCCATGTACCACTGAGATCCACGTAGGTGTTGAGGACTCCGTCCCAGGTCAGCTGCGTCGCGCCATTGTACCTGCGCACCGCCAAAGACATACATTAGGCATCGTTAGCATTTTGGTTGGCCCGGTTGGGGCGAGGCAGGAGCGGTAATATACGTCAAAGTGACCCGGTAGCCCTCCAAGGGGCTGTTTCCGTCGCTGAGTGGGGCCAGCCACGAGACGCGGGCCGTGGTAGAGGTGACACTGTCGACTGCCACGCTGCGCGGTGCGCTCGGTACGGAGAGGGTGAGGGTGGTCAGGCTCCGCGTCAAGGCAGCAGAGAAGCCCACGGCGTTGATGGCCCACACATTGACCGTGTAGGTCCTCCCGGGCGTCAGACCTGTCACGGCACTGAGTGTGGAATCCAAAAAATGGGGCCTGGCAAGACCGTACCAGTAGCGGACAGGAACGTAGAAAAGGACTGGAAATAGCTGCTCGCATCTTCATAGCTACACCATCACCATCATCAACACACCGGCGAGAACAGGATCACCTTCTCTTCTTCCAATAAGAATCAAGTGGTGGAAGGTCTGAGAGGGAGCACGTACAAGATGCCAATCTGGTAGGAGTGAAGGGGACTGGTGCCGTTGCTCAGCGGCGGGAGCCACGAGATGAGGGCCGATGTGGGGGTGATGCTGCTCAAGGTCATATCTCTCGGCGAGCTTGGTGCGGAAGGACTGAGAGTGACAAAATTACTGACTCCGGTTCCGTCCGCAGAGGCGCCTTCCACGTTGACCGCTTTAACGACCAGAGTGTAGCTCGTGCTGGGCAACAGATCTGGCGTGTTGTGTGTTGTGTGTGGCGTGCGTTAGTGTGTGTGTGTGTGTGTGTGAGAGAGAGAGAAGAGAGGGAAGGAGAGGGAAGGCCAGTACTAGTAGGGGCGTAGGAGGTGGTGGTAGAGGTTATGGTGCTGGTCTCGGTTCCCCAGCTGCATCACCACAACGACGGGAGTTTAGATAGCCCAGGGACGTGCGGCTCATGCGAGCGCTAGGTAAGGAGGCCGTACGATAGAACGATATTGTAGCGGATGATTGGACTTCCGCCGTCGCTGGTCGGCGCCAGCCACGAGATGAGGGCCGACGTGGTGGTGATGCTGCTGACCGTCTTGTCTCGGGGGGCACTGGGCGGATTGATGGCCACCGTGGTAAAGTACGTACTCCCCGTCCCGTCGAGCGACAGGCCTCTGCTGTTGATCGCCCTCACGGCCACTGTGTAGATGGTCGAGTGATAGAGATCTGTCACACCAATCATGGGTCAATACCAGCCCCGCCTCGAGAGAAGAAGCGAGAGAGCGAGAGCGTACTGATGGCCTGGTAGTAGGTGGTGGAGACGTAGAAAAAGTCATCTTTAACCGAACCCCTGCGCACCCCGCACATGTTACTAGTCCGGTCGACAATTAATTGAAAGAGGGGAAGCGGCGGCAGGGAGAAGAAAACGAGAGAGCAGCCACGCACCCCAGGAGATACGAGAGAGCGACCTGGTAGCCCGTGATGGGACTGTTGCCGTCACTGAGCGGAGGTGACCACGTTATGTAGGCGGACGAGGTGGTGATGCTGCTAAAGGCCTTGTCCCTCGGTGGGCTGGGCGTGGTGACGGCAATCGTATCGAAGCCGAGGTGCGCCGGATCCGAGAAGCCCAGTCCATTCATCGCCCACACATAGACCGTGTAGGTGGTGCCCGATGAAAGATCTACAGCAAGCGCCCTTCGCCTGTGAGTAGGGGAGCTGACCGTTACAATACTCTTACTAACGCTGGTATGCACCTGATAAGGCCGTGAATGTTCCGTAGACGAGACGGAATTCGCTCTGTCCGTTCCAACTGCACCAGATAGTAGAGATTGGTCAGCTAAGAGGACAAGGATCTGCAGAGGGAGGCGCGTACTAGAGACCGACCTGGTAGCCCGTGATGGGACTGTTGCCGTCACTGAGCGGAGTCGACCACGTGACGAAGGCGAATGTGGTAGTGATGTTGCTGACGGCAAGGTTACGTGGCGCGCTCGGTGCAGAGAGGGATAGCGTGGTGAACGAGCGGCTTCCACCCTCCGAGTACCCGACGCCATTGAGCGCCCACACATAGACCGTGTAGGCGGTGCCGGACGATAGGCCTGCAACGAGCAATCGAAAAAGACAATGAGCGCGAACAAGAGAGCGAGCTGTCAGGCGGAAGGTGCAGTGTTCAAACCTGTCAAGGTAAAGGGACTTCCATAGGCGAAGTAATAGCTGCTGTCTGCGCCCCAACTGAGTGGTGTTGTCCGAAGATGAGCGATCAGAGCGACAAAAGAACGAAGAAGAACGAAGCAGGGGTGGACGGATTGGCGGATTAGGGGAGGCACGTACACGAGACCGACCTGGTAGCTTGATATGGGGCTGGCGCCATCGTTGAGCGGAGCGGACCACGAAACGACTGCGGACGTCGGAGTCACGCTGCTAACTGTCACGTTCCGGGGAGGGCCGGAGACTGTAGCACGGCGTACGCGCTCGTTGGCTTCTACCACATCCCCTCCTTCTTTTCTTGCCGCGTAAGAACAGAGAAGTGCGTGGGTGCAAGAATGAATGAAGGCGGAGTAAAAATCGCACCTGAGTTGCCAGCAGCTGTGGAGGAACACTTGTCGTTCGCACAGGCGCCCTCGGAAAAGGTGTTGAAGTTGTGCGTCTCCGGATAGCGGTGCACCGCTCCGTTTTCTAATGTAAACAAGAAGTGGTACGGCTGGCAGCCGTCGTTTATCGGCGAGCTGGCCGCTTCCGTGAAGTAATTACCCTGCAACACGTTTTTGAGGATCAGCTGATGAAGCTTCATTGAGGGTGTAGCCTGGCGTGAGTGGGAATGCGAACCATGCCAGGGGTACCACCGATGTCGAGGGCCAGGTCGACAGTCACACCATTGATTACCACCTGACTGGACGTAGGGGCGCCCGATGGATCCCAAAACGTGGCAAAGTATCGTATCTTGTCGTCCTGCGACCATGGAGAGAAGGAAGCACAGTGAGTCACCAACAGAGCGAACCGCACGAGCAACGCTGGTGTCAGCACCTGCATCACGATGTGGGAGCCCGACGCAATGGCAGAACGGAGGGGCTTGACGGCGTCGGCGCAAGAGCTAAGACGCGTTGTCCTTTTTGTTCACAACAGCGATTAGCCACACGCCAACGATTCACTAATGCGACAGAGGAGCTACCAGTAATAGTGGCCATTGGAATCGAATCCAACGCCCGCTCCAGCGTGACGAAATGCGGGCGAGAGGAATATGTCTCTGGACTCCTCGCTACAGAGCGCGTGAGCGGCAGCCGCCTATGTGGAGAGTGGATGACAGTTGAAGTGGGACGTGCGAAAACCAAGCTTTAACCAAGCACGATGGAGTACCAAGGAGCTGGTTGCATTCGTGGCTTGCAAAAGAACTCTCTGCGCTATGATTCTGTACATGACACATCGGATGCTATCAGGAAGGACGGAAGGAAGGACAACATGGAATGGAGAGATCGGCTGGTGATGACGTACCCGTCTGGGCAGGCATGGGCACTTACGAGCCGTGTTGAGTCATCACAGTCGTCGCGCTGGAGTTGATGGCACGTCGCCTGTCACGGGGCCATAAGAAGAGGTCCACCAGAGTCAGCTGGTCAATCGCACCAAGGCAAAAATCACCCGGGCTGGTGTGTACCAGGTTCGTGGAGTGAGCGCGAGCACGCTCCGATAGTGTGGTATCGAACCAAAGCGGTTCTCTCGCGGTCGTGGCATTTGCTGCGCTTTGTAATTTACAGTCCGCTCCCAAGAGGGGGTAGCTCGCGTCAACGAAGGTTGTTGGCCCTCCTGCTCATCACCATTCCTGTTACTTACGAGCCACCTGGTGATGGGAGCAGCGGGAGAATGGGCAGGAGCAAGTACCAACACGGGCGGCATTGATGAGGGCAAGAAACGTTCGTTCCTCGTACGAGGCCGAGTGTGCGCCGATTGTACAACTGCTCGCCGGGAGCGGGTGGAGAGGTTGACCACTCGCCAGAGTGGTCAAGAGGACAGTTGTCACCACTGCCCCCAACAGCAGCCAGTGACCCAGTCCCTTCATTGATGCTGTCACGTTCTAGCGGTTGCACAGGGGAAAGAGGGGGGGGGAGCTGAAGAAGAAAATCTCGTCTCTATTATAGATGAAATGGACCTCGTGGACACGTACAAAAAAGGCATCACTACTTGCTTTGGCCCTCGCTTGCAATCCACAACCCACGAACAGTGCCGCCTTCAGCTAAACCAGCAAACAAAACAAAATGATACGTATTTTATTCTGTTCGACTTCTTTTCAGGGTTCCAAGGAACAAGATGGAGGAGACACCAGCGACCACACCAGCGGCGCACCTACAACCCTCACCGCGTGCAGGAGGAGAAGGAGAATGCTACTTTGATTGGCTGGCGGACGAGCTGGTACTTCACATCTTGAGCTTCCTGCCCCACCACCCTTGCCCCTCGCACACGGCCCTCCTCCTGCCGGCCGTGTGTCGTCGCTGGGCGTGGGTGGTCCGCGACCGCAGCCTCGGCCCCGCCAATCTCGCCCTCGCCGACCTGCTCGACGGTGCCGAGGCCCTGCGCGAGCTGCCCGGCCTGGCCGGCTACGATACCGTACCGAGCGTCAAGAAGGGCTACGCCATCGACAAGGCCACCTCCGTGGGCCTGCCGCTACGTTGGTCGGTCAACGCCCTTGTGTGCGGCCCGCGCGGTACGGGCAAGTCCACGCTGGCCGGGCTGCTGCTCTACTTCTACGGCGCCGCGACGCAGCTGGAGCTCGATCGCACGAAGCAAGAGCTCGAGGTCCTCTACGAGGGCCTGCAGCAGCCGAAGCTGCCCAAGGGCAATCCCTACGCCGGGCGCGACAGCACCTGCGGCAAGCAGAACCTCTACTCGGCGCTGTGCGATCGCACGCGGGAGGAACGTGTCAGCGGGCGATCAGTCCACGGCCACACCAGACAAGTGGCCGTCTGGCCAAGGTACCGCCCATGTGTGTGTGGCGTGTGGCGTGTGGCGTGCGGCGTGTGGCGTGCGGCGTGCGGCGTGTAGCGTGTGGCGTGTGTGCGTGTGCGTGTGTAATGGTGGTTCCGTTCTAATCCTGCATGCTGTTTGCGCGCAGATGCACGCTGACGCTGATGGACACCCCCGGGTCGTATGAGCTGCCCAAGCCCTTCATGTCCGCAGCATTTGGGGTACGCTCGGCACCACCGGGATGAGCGTCGACGCAGATCCCGCATGAAGCTTGCACCTGACACCTGAATCTTTTCTCAGGCTCAGTGCGGCGTCGTGGTGGTGGATGCCACCACAATATTGAACGACCAGCACAAGCTCCCTGAGGTGCCCTCCCCTTCAAGACGAACAATTGCGTCAAGTGAATGATGGTCTGACATGCGGAGGACCAACAGGGAGCTGAGCTGCTCCCTGTATACAAATTCTTTGACGTGAGCCCGCTAAAGCGCGTCACGGATCAACTGGCGGTGTTGAGGACCAACAACGTTAAGTGCGTGCGCAGGCCACTCCTCTCTCATGCGTTGCTCTCGTTGCTCACCGGTTGTGAGTACTGACCCCTTTGGGTCAACACAGGCGATTGATCTTTCTGATCAACAAGATGGACAGGGTCAAATATTCGCAGGATGTCTTTGAGAAGGTGTGCGCCGAGCTGCTCGTGTTGGTGCGCGGTTGCCTTAGCCCCTTCCCCCCCAGCATCTCGTGATGTTCACTGAACCGCCACGCACGCTGCGCGGGCTGCGCAGGTGGGCACCACGGCCAAGAACTATTGGCCTCAGAACAACCTCGTCTTCATCCCCAGCTCCTACAGGGACCTCACGACCCTCTTCGGCCCCAAGGCAAAGGGCTCAGCCTCACCGATCCTCGACGAAGACCTGGACTTCGTCCTCCCGCCCTCGTCACCCTACTACACCCTCAAGCAGAAGAAGGATCCCAAAGGCAACCACCCAACGCACTCCACGACATTTTGGCCAAAAGATGACTAAATTTTCAGCTTGGCTTGTGGTGGTCGTGGTGGTCTGCAGGCGATCTAAGCTGGTTTAAGGGCCAGAACCTGCTGCAGGCGCTTCAACAGGGTACGTCCCTCCGCTGCAGTGCAGTGGGTGTGCTTCCGTGTCGCAAGTTCTGACACGTTTCGTTGTGCTGTGTCATCATCATCATGGGCGCCATTGCCAGTGTTCATTCAGCGCATCAACACCGCTCCTTCCGAGCTCATGCGCAGGGCCGAGCAGCCGCTGCGATTTTGCATGGGTACGACGCACAACAGACCGCTTCTCTCCGCGGTTGGGTCCACTTTCCACTTACTCGTACGCTGCGCGACAGACAAGGTCTACCCCAAGGCTGGCGGTTCTCACCGCAAAGGCCTGGTGGTGTCGGGATTCGTGGAAACAGGCACAATCTTCCCCCCCCCTCCACACCCAATCTTTGTAGGTCGACTAACTTCTTCCAACACTACTGATGGGGGGTGGGTGGTCCTACGTAGGCATCTTGTTGAAGGGAAGCAAACTCTTCATTTGGCCCGCGGATGCCACGTTCGCCTCCCAATTCTGGGTCTTCTCCATGCACTTCAACCGCCGGTTTGCTTCTCACTCTCATTGAGACTCGCATTGCAATCGCAACGCATCACCGACCAACATGACATGACACGATCCTTCTTCAGGGAAATTGAGTCTGCTTACCCGGGCCAGTGGGTGAGCATCCTGTTGCGCTCGGACGATCCGGCTATGACCTCGCTGAAGGCCGTCCGCCGCGGTATGGTCGCCGTCAAAGCCAAAACGAGTGCGTCCCTGCAGCCCCGCTTTACAACCCCCTTAGCCTAGTCGAACTAACGACACCCCACAATATCAGCCAAGTCAATCAAGAGCCACGCGCAGGAGATCATGGCCACGATCTCGCTCACCACACACATGCGGCTTGCGGTACGTCTCTCAGCTCTGCTGGCGGCTGGTGTGACCGAGCGTGTACAAAAGAACAGAAAAAAAAATCAACTTTCCCCGATTATTTATTGCAGGCCTCACTCGCGCCGGTGCTGTACTGTGGGACGAGCGTGGTGCCCTGTAAGGTGGTGGAGGTCATCTCTAAGCTCGACAAAGTCGGGAAGGAGCTCCCCGGCGTCGCCCATCTCAAGGGTCACAACGCGCTGGGTACGTTCTACCTTCCACCACCTCCTCCTCCTCCTCCTCTCCTATCGCTGCTGTTGACCCATGCGTGTATGTTGTTCTCCTCCGCCTGCAGTGAAATTGCAGCCGCTGAAGCCCCTCTTCTGCGAGCCGTTCATACCGACGCCCACCGCTGCGTCGGCGGCCGGCGAGAAGAAGGCCGCGACTTCGTCGACGAAGTCGCCCAAGGTCCCCAAGCGCGTCAACTCGCTCGGCCGATTCGTCCTACGCGACAACCACGTCACCTTCGCCGTCGGCTCCATACAATCCGTGGTCTACTCCTGATCATATCATATCCGTCATCGACGACCACTTCGCGGTTAAGGTGTACATCAAAGCCAATAGGTCGGGTATTGCATGGCTCGAGGGATGTTGTTTACAAGGATGCCCACCAGGATGAGGATGAGCACGTTCATGATCGCCACGCCGATGTACCACCAGCCGAGGACGTGTAAGCTCGGCGTGACGATGTACAACAGCGACAACGCGCCGCCGGGCGGGTTCATGGTACCTTGCGCGATCGGACAGGTGGTGAGACGCGAAAAGGCATCATCATCATAACAGAGGGGGAGAGGTGAGTACCGGTGATGGCCATGGCGGCAATGGCGGTGGCGACCGACAGAGCGCCCGCGAGCCATGTGAGCGACGTGGAGGCAAACGCCTTCTGGAAGGCCACCGCCAGTAGCGAAGATAGGGCGCCTCCCCCGATCATGTTGCGCGGCTGGGCTGCAGGTCACCCCACAACTCAGAGGTGAGCAAACGCAGAGCAGAGGACTTGGGTGGTGGTTTGTACCGGTGGGCAGGTCCGGCAGTGCAAAGATGAGGGTGGCCGCAGCTCCCTCGGCCGCAAAGAAGCTGGGCACGTCCGAGGGCAAGGCGTACTGCGCCACCAGCCCCGTCACCGCAATGCCCACAAATGCGCCCAACCACGACCACGCGGCCTTGTGCACCGATGATGGCCACGGCGAGCTGCGTAGGGGGCCAAAAAAAAGGCAACTTGTAAACGACTCGTCGAGTGGAGGGGCATGAAGGTATGTACTTGAACAGAGGTACGAGGGAGAGCTTGTATGCACAGGAGAAGGGCGTCTCGATGCCGTAGCTGTAGGTGCGCGGGGAGGGGAAGAGGGATCGCCAAAGGGGAAGCAGGGTGTCCTTCAGCGGATGCCGCACCCGCAGCCAACTGCTGCGCTGCTTCTCCCTCCACATGGACATCCACCCCTTCTTCGTGTCCTCCTCCCTCCCCTGAGACGTTTCTCCCTCTGCCCCAGCCGCAGCGGCGGTTGGCGAAGTAGCCGTGGTCTCCTCTGATGTTGGCCGCCCCCGAGAGTCGAGCTGCCGGAGGTGAGTCGCCTCTACGTCGTAGGGCTCCTCCTCTTCCCCTTCATGTTCTACCACGTGCTGCTGGCCGGCGGGAGGCAGTCGGCCCATCCAGGCGAGTAGTGGCTGGCGGCAGCTCTGGGGGAGACTCGCGAAGACCTCCTCCCGCTGCGCTCTGGTAGACCTGAAGAGTGCATCCACCAGCTCGTGCCACCTCTCCTTCTCTTCTTCCTCTTCGGACCCTGTGTCGTGGTGAGATGCTGTCTGCTGCTCCATGGCTTGTGAAATCTCTCCAGTCCTGTTGCGGGCGCTCGTCTCAAGAGTCGCAAGCTGGGCCTTTGACTTCGTTGCAGAGAGCCACCCTTCACCAGCAATTCCGCCGGAAAGCAGCTCGCTGACAGCGACACCCCGACCAGCGCTGATTGGTTGGTTTTTATTTTATACATACAGCACGGCAGGATGGTCCTCATGGTGTGCTGTACAAAAAAGGCCTATAACGTCATCAGTGTCGACTAGCTGATGATCTTGTCCAGGCGCACCATGGAGTAGTAGGTGGAGGCCACCAGCCACACGGTGAAGATGCCAAACAGGAACCGCGTGCGATAGTTCAGGATCGTGAGGTTGCGTCCCTGGTGATGAAGAAACACCACGCGAGGTGAGGAGGAGAAGCCAGCGCAGCGGGGACCATTGCGTTTGACGTACCGTCGAGGCCGCGTTGATACGATAAACGAAGTAGATGATCATCTTGTTGAGCATGTCGCCGCCCGCCTCCGCGGCAAACATGAACAGGAAGCGCAGCATCAACCCTTTTTCGAGTGGGACGTCACAGCCTTAGTGCAAGTGGGCCACTTGTCGATCGAGCTTTGGGAGGCGTGGGCGTACCTTCGAACTCGTCTTCCGAAAGGTCCGTGATGAGAGGGTAGACGTCGCTGTTGTAGGAATATCTGCACACGGGCGATGCGGCCATCAGTGAAACGACGTTGCTTCCGTTGGAAAGAGGGGAGCAGCAACAACGTACCGGATGATGGGGAAGAGAATGAAGGTCGTCGCGATGGAGGTGTAGGTTGCTGGCAACGACACGAAGCGATGCGCGGGTGAGCGACGATAGAAGAATAAAGAAGTGAATAGTGCGCGAGTGAGTGTAGGTCGTAACAACAAGTACCGATTTCGTCGAAGTAGTACTCCACCGTGAGGATGGTGAGATAGTTCTCGTAGGTGACCTCCGAAGGGGCAATGGCCTCGGCCAGCACGTTGAGCCACTTTTTGTTCGGTTTCTGGAACGCCAAAGTTGAACCCCTCAGGGAGTTAGAGTGCGTGGACCACGCACACCTCAAGTTGTGGTGTACCTGAAGCCTGCGCTTGAGGGTGTCGAAGCGGAGATCGTAGAACCACTGGGACATTTGCACGGGATAGAGCGTGAACTGCGTGAGGAAGACGACGACGGACACGGCGATCACCACCCACCACTCTGTGCCACGATGCCACGCCGCACACACAAACCGGTGTTAACACATTCCACAGCTTCGCGAAAGAGCGCGGGCAGGTGCAGGTGCGGTGGCGGTGGAGAGAGGAAGCGATACGGTTGACGGAAAGGAAGAGGTTTCGGTAGTAGAGGTAGAGCATCATGGGGACGGCAAACTGCGAGAAGTACTTCAGTTCCTTGACGCCGGGCAGCTTGTCGTTGATGGAGAACATGATCTGGACCGCCAGGGCTGCGTCGTGAGCTCATGGAGCGGACGCAACAATAGCACCACGCTCGATCGATCGACAGGGAGGAGGCACCTTGAGGATAATCACTCGCACGAGCTGGTAGAGGATCAACGTAAGAATGCCGAAGAAGGAGTTCCTGAAGACGTCCAACTGCACAACGAACTCTGCGCGATCCAACATAGAATAGAGAGGGGCCGTGAGCATTCGGGCCTACTAGTATCAACAAGCTTGGGCCACAAGGCACGCACCGGTAAAGAACTGCAGCCACGCCCACACGCCATAGAGAAGCGCCCTGTCACAGTCGGTGGATAGTGTCAGTAGAAGAAGCGGGGTGCGGGCCTGGCCGGCAACAACCACAGCAAAGTACCGTACCGGTAGATGAATCCCCAGACGAGCGTCTTCCACGCGATCTCCACGTTGGCCGTGGATGACTCCTGCTTGCGGTTCCAATCTATCCACCTGCAGATCGCCGCCATGTGCACGTCAGGATGAGCATACATGGTGGCCGGAGAGATGATGGTGACGGAAATAAGCGGCGTACTCGATGAAGCAGAAGATGTTGTAGAACCAGCGGGAGCAGTGCATATCCTTCTCCTGGTAGGTCTTTTGCTGATCCTGGAAGGTGGGTCCGCGCTTCTTGTCGGCCTCGATCTTGAGCGAGTTGGTGTAGTTCTTCAGGCCCTCCAAATCGATCTTTGGATCGCCATCCGAGCCCTGGTAGACCGCTGGAAGCGGGGCTGGCTCCCACTTAGGTGTCTGGGTGGGTTGGTGTGTGGGTGGGTGGGTGGGTATTGAATGGGTGGTGTGTCGTTGAGGAAGTGATGAGAGATCCCAGTTGCTGAATACGAAAGTTGTGGACGCACCTGCTTGAAGACGCGGGATCGCCACACGTGGATGGCAAAGCAGATAAGATTGAGGAAGAGCCCGTAGAGCGCTACCAGCGTGTAGGCCAGCTTCTGGTGATCGATGTCTGCACGGGCACAATGTGAAGAGAGGCGGTTCAACAATCGCTCCAGTCGCACCGCAATAGCGCGAGAGTGTGAGCCGGCGGTGTACCGGTGATCTTCATCACGGCGTACCACCCGACCGTGCCCGAAATGAACATCACGTTGAACACCTGACACTGCACTTGGCTGCAGCCTGCAAGCCACACAGAGAGGAAAGCCAAGAGGGTACACCGTTAACATCATTTTATTTATTTTAATTGTTTATTTATTTACCAGCGAAGGAGCAAGAGCGGGGGGGGGCGCACCAGGGAGAAGAATATCGAACCAGGTCTGCCACATGAGGAAGGAGTAGAAGAAGTAAATGCCGCTGTTGACGGCCCACGAGTAGTAGTTGATGTTGGGCAGCAGGATCCAACCGAGGGCCACGAGGAAGGGCAGCACGAGGAACTGGCCATAGATGAAGACCGACCGCCACGAGGTCGAGAGCGGCAGACCCTGCTTCTTGATGAAGCCCTTCACCGTCGGGTGGCGCGGTCGTCTAAGCTCCGAGCGCCCATGGGCGAGGCCCTCCGCATCCTCGGGGTAGAGGAATCCATCAACGAGCCCGCGACCAGACAAGGGTCCGGCCGCGGCGGGCGGCAAGGCAGTGGGGGGCAGCGGACCCGGTCGCTCTTCTCGCGGCGATCTGGAACGGGGGTCCAGGAGGGGCTGGTTGAGCCCACTGCTCGTGCCGCTGCTGCTGGCCCTCAGCGGGGGCAAGCCCTTCCCTCCCTTCATTGGGAAAGAGATAAATGAATAATGAGGGAGGGTAAAAGAGTGATCGAGCGGGCAGACCCAGTCGCTCAATCGGTCTGGGTTGTAGAGAAAGAATAAAAAAAAAAAAGAGAAGAGGTCGCGGGGGTGGCAAGATGGAGGAGGAAGAAGGAGACGAAGAAGACACCCCCTGCACGTAAAAACAAGTTCGTGCTGGCTCGCGCCGAGAATACCACGCATACCGATCGGGTGGCCACGGAAAAATAAAAAGCAAAAAAGAAAATAGCCGCAAATCACAAGACAACGGGAGTAAATTGGTAAAAAATAAATAACATGTACTGTAAATGTGCAGTAATCTCTTCTAGAAGAGTACGCACAGACCTCCGTCGCGATGCTTCTTGGCCTCGACGATGGCAGGCACCAGCTCCTCCGGCGAGCAAGCCTGCTTGAGCCAGGGGTGCTGCACACAATCGGAACGAAAGACGAAACGCGTCAGTAATGGGTGCACGGGAGCAGCGCTCTGGGCAGTGGCCACACGTACGTCCAGGAGTTCCTCCGAGGTCGCGCGGGCGTAGACGTCACGCTCCACGCATCGGTTGAGGAAGTGGTGGAATTCGGAGGACCACGTTGCGGCGTTCTTCACCGGCGGCACTCCCTTCGTGGTTATGTACAGCAGCGCCTGCACACACAGCACACATCACACAGTGGGCAATCACCACCACCATCATCCGGTCAGTCACACCTCTCGCCTTGAATGGTGGGCGAATCGACAACTGCGGGCGGGGCAAAGAAATGGACCTTGGTCGGAGGGAGGTTGAGGTAAGGCGGCGAGCCCTGGACCATCTCCATGATGAGGATGCCCAGCGACCAGATGTCCACCTTGGGGCCGTAGTCGATTCCCTTGATCACCTCCGGAGCCTTGGAAAAATAATAAAACAGCAACGGGAGAAGCCCAACACGTGTAAGCCGCTGAGAGCCAAGAGCGCGACTACGGAGATAAAAGGCAAAGGAAGGCAAGATGCACCATCCAATAGGCCGTGCCCAAAATTGTGTTCCTTTGCTGTTTCTCTTCGGTCAGCTGCGCCGCAAACCCGAAATCGGCTGTGGGTCGTCACGGTGTGGTCAGCAATGCATATTAGTAGTGCTCCCAGGGACAACAGGTGCAAGAGGCTATCGTACTGATTTTGACCTGGCCCTTGGCCGACAACAAAATGTTGTTGCTCTTGATGTCTCTGTGCAGACGCCCCATCGAGTGGACGTAGTGCAGCGCTTTCACGCACTGGTCATGAGGAATGTTGGACGTCAGCGGGAGTTCTCCGTGGCGATATTGGGTGTCCGACAGACGAGAGCGAGTGAGTGTATGGATGGGGCACCTCGCGAGCAATAAAGGCCACCTGCCGTTCGGTGAGCCTGAACTGGTCGTAGATCTCCACGATCTCTAGCAAGGACCCTCCGCCGCAGTACTCCATTACCACCTGGAGGTGTGCCCAACGTCAGTCTGCCGCGAATAGGAACCACACCGCAGCGAAGTGGGACGGAAGCCGTACCCAAACGACGTCATCGATGCGGTAGCTATCGATGAAGCGGACGATGCTGGGATTCTGGCAGGTCTTCATGATGCCAATCTCCATGGCCAAATACTCCTCCTTGTTCTTTCGGTTGATCTGCATCTTCTTGATGGCCACCTGTCGTTTTCGCGCGCGGAGATCGGAGCTATATCAATGAACAGAACTCGAAGCAGATTAGGCAGAGGAGCGCACCTTTTCGCCAGTTCTCGTATTGGTGGACAGGAACACCTCGCCAAAGCCACTGTTGACAGCAAGCAGGCAGGCAACCGAGCGAGTAAGACCCCAGAGTCGGTCAACTAAGACGAAGCACGTACCCTTTGCCGATCTTGGTCTTCATTACCGGGTACAGTGGCCGGGGATCTTCCGTGTTGACCAGGTCCGCTGTTGTTTGCGGGCACCTTGGTGAGCACACGCGAGGCTGCATGGGCATTGAGCGAAAGCAGGGTATAGGACGTACTGAGTGTGGTGTATTCGGGCAACTGCAGAGCGTTCACCTGAGCCTGCAGCGTCTGCACTTCCGTGGCACGGCTGATGGGCGTGGAGAGTGGTTGAATGCCTGCCACAGTCTGCTGCCGAGGGTGCACGGCGCCCGGCAGAGGCGCTGCGTTACGCGGGCAGGCAACGTAAGCCATGACTCCATCAACTCACACTGGAGAGGGGAGATGTCGAAGCGTACCGGTGGGGGCGCTTCCGAGTTGCGGTGCCAGCGTATCGCCGTTCTCAGGGAAAGCGTGCGTCTGCCTGTCCTGCCCGGCGGCAACGGCCGTGCGCTGGCGACTCCACCGCCTCCGACTTGCGTGTTGCGCGCCACCGACCCGCCGATCGTCGTTCCATGCGAGGGACGCCCAGCGATGCCTTTGTGGTTGGGGGAGGAAGGTGCGAATACTCCGCTCAGCTGACGTTCAACGGTTGCATCGATGAAATGACAGCACCGACCAAGTAGTGCGGGGTGTACCCTGCGGAGTCGAGGGTGGAGGGACGATCACGCTCCCGCCCCTGCGTCCGCTGCCATCTTCCTGGCAAGCACTTTGCCGAACGGCTGCGCCAAACGCCTGCTCCGGAAAATAAAAAGCGGAGGTCAACAACAAATCACCTCGACGGTCGTCACACGATTGGGGTGTGGGTTGGCTGCAGGGCCTTGGGACATTTTTGCACCTGTCGAGCACTGATCAAGGATGCACTCGACCCGAGAAGCGTTCTCCTCGGAGGCGGGCTCTGCGGCTGAGAGGGGGAGAGAGAGAGTTCAGCGGTGAGACGAACCGGCTTAAGAACAAGCCCGGCGAAGGCGGACGCACTCCTGAGTCTGCCGGTGGGGAGAGGGGAGTCGCGTCAAACGACCCAGATCGCATCTTCGAAGCGACGGTGTATCCACCATCGTCCTTGCTGCGCCTGCAGACATGCAACAGACCCACAAATGCGTGAGTGTCGTCGGAAAGAAGAGAAAACGAGATGGTGGCCTCGTCGGTACCCTGAAGGGATTCCGGCCTTGAGCAGCTGGCTGGACGTGTAGTTGGTCGAGAACCGAGGCAGGACCTTGTCGCTCGATTCGATCAGCTTGCTCTGGAATTCCAAAATGCTGAGGACCTCGTCGGGATTGCTGTCGATGTCCTGCGGCGTGAGGCCCGAGGAGCGAAGGATGGCGCCCCACGCGGGCGGCAGACCCTAATCAAGACGAAGAAGAGTTACAAATATGTCAGACATCCACCCGGTACGCTGTGCTACGACAGAGGAAAGAGATAGACGCACCACAAAGCCTGCGTCCGGTTCGTATGTGATGTGCGCCTTGTGCTTGACGTTGAACGGCGTGCCCACGACCGACAGGCTGCTGATGGCTTTGTTGAGCACCTCCATCCATTCGTCCACCTCGTTTGTGTCCTGGAGGAGTAGACGACACTCACTCGGCCGTCAGCCGTCAGCCATCACCACCGCTGTTCGTCTGCGCGCTCTCCTCCTGTACTCCAAGCGTACCTTAGCTCCGAGATAGAATGTCTTGTTGTCGGCTGCGGGCATTTAAGAAGAGAACACAAGGTTAGACGAATCGGCGGCTGGCGAGGAGAACTGCTGCGTGGCAGTGGGAGGCAAAGGAGGGAGAACCGGAGGAGAAGAGTTCGAAGCAGTGGTCGCGCTTGACGGACGTTCCCACGTTGACGTTGGGCGGAATGGGGAAGGTCACCTTGGCGTCCTTGAGCTTTATGCAGCCCGCCGGCTGGGTGTCCTGCGCAGCAGCCAAGCACAAACAGCCCCGAGCGTGTCAGCCGCCACCAGGTGGACTCGATAGAACGAGGGCGTGCGCGATGGTGATCATGGCCGTACCTTCTCATTCTTGAAATAGAGGAGGTAGTCCTTCTTCAAGACGAAGTAGCGGGGCTTCCAGTTCTTCACAATGTGCCCTGTGCCATTTGTTATTCATGTGTTGTAGTCAATTATGAACAGCGAAAAGCAATAAATAAGCAGAAAACTTATAATAAATAAGTTATAACATATATTCAATGCAATGCAATATATTCAATAAGATTCCAAACAATAAAAAAGAACGGAGAAAGAGATTGAGGGGGGGGATGAAGACAAAGAGAAGAGGAACCTTGCTTGACGAGGAAGCCCTCCTTAACTTGCGTGCGCGCGTTGGTTGCCGAAGATTGAAGGGTGGAAGCCCGAGCGGAAGCCATCTTCTGCACCACTTGTAGCAGTTCATCCTTGGGCTGTGGGAAGAAGAAAAGGAGGGTGAGAAGACATTTCGTAAGTTGTACCCTCCGAGAGCCAGAGAGACGGAACCAATTCCATGTCGGGTACGGAGAACGCAGAGGCCCTTGACCCTGCTCTCTTCTTTGGCGGGAGCACACCCTGCGCAACGGCGTCTTGATAGTTGATGTGTGTGTATCAGTGCCTGGCCACCAATACCACACAGGACCTTTAATTATGATTAATTTGAATTTCTTGCATTTTCTTAGAGGAAGGAAAATGATCAAAAA
The DNA here is from genome assembly GCF_000313135.1 of Acanthamoeba castellanii str. Neff. NCBI lineage: Eukaryota > Discosea > Longamoebia > Acanthamoebidae > Acanthamoeba > Acanthamoeba castellanii. Next base: position 961,998 of record NW_004457554.1, read on the forward strand.
TAAATAAAATCGGAGAAAGAAGATGAAGAGGACGCTCCTGCTCGCAGGTCGGTGCGGCTCGACTGCCACGGCACTTCCTTCTTGCACGCGAGTCTGCCGTACGACCGCGGCAGCATGGCGAGTCCCTACGCGGGCGGTAGGGCCGCTTTTCCACTCTGTGCGTAGTATAGCCACCGTTCACGGCAGCCCGCAGCAGCAGCAGGGGGCGGCCACGGGCGGCTCGACGGTGGACGAGGAGGAAGTGCAGCGGCTGTCGGAGAGCGCGCGGCTGCGGTGGTGGGACCCCGAGGGAGAGATGAAGCCCCTCCACCGCATGAACCCCAAGCGGGTGGCCTACCTCCGCACATGCCTCACCAAGCGCCTCGGTCTCCCTCCGCTCGCACCGCAGCCCTTCACCGGCCTTCGCTTCCTCGACGTCGGCTGTGGCCCTGGCCTCCTGACCGAGGTATTACCCCCCCCCCCCAATGCCACTCATCGATGCAAGGCCCGACCTTATACGCGGTGTTACAGTCGCTGGCGCGGTTGGGTGGGGAGGTGCTGGGTGTGGATGCGTCGGCAGCCAACATACAGACGGCGATCAAGCACTCGTCGGGGGATTCCTCGCTGTCGACTCTGGCTTATCGTCATGGCACGGCTGGTACCGTTCCGACCCACACGTCACGACCAACACATTCTCCGAGCGAAACACTCACTCACGCGTGTTATGAGCACAGAGGGTCTGGCAGCAGAAGGACAGCAGTTTGACGTGGTGAGCAGCCTCGAGGTGATCGAACATGTCAACAACCCCGAGCTCTTCATCAACTCCCTCAGCGGTCTGGTCAAGGTGCCGTCCCACCTGGCCCTTCATTCATTGGAGCTGTATTGGGGTGGGAGTCGGCGTTAGCTCACGGGAACCCTTTCTCCCCTGTGCACAGCCGGGCGGTAGCCTGTTTCTGTCTACCATCAACCGAACGATGAAATCCTACGCGCTCGCCATTGTAGGCGCTGAGTATATCCTGGGCTGGGTGCCACCGGGCACGCATCAGTGGAACAAATTCGTGCAGCCCACGGAGCTGGGCGTTCTTCTGCAACGGTGCGTGGTGGCGTGATCTGTTGTCCCGCTCTCCGCCTCACGGCTTCTGATCGCTATCTAACCGCACGCACGCAACCACATGACACCAGAGCGGGCATGAACTTGGAGGAGCTGACGGGGCTCGCCTACCAGCCGTGGAACGGGTCGTGGTCATTCACCACCGACACCTCGGTCAACTATCTGCTGTGGGCCACCAAGCCCCTCGCCCAATAGACCCTATTGACTCGGACCGACTATGGTCTATAAACGCGTGCTCAATGCGGAAACAAGGTAACTTCTCCTAACTTGAGTTCAACCACCTTTCGGGAGGGAGTGGCGGTACTGCGGGTGAAGGGCTTTCTCTGTGGACTTGGAAGAACTTGTTCAGTCTCTCGTCATGGCCTCTTTCTCGTTCCTGTTCGCGGTTGCCGCTACTCTCCTCCTCTTGCTCGTGGTCGGGGGCAGCACTGCCTCCGCAGAGGTCGCAGTGCCAGTGGCCGCAGATGTCCCGCTCTATGCACTTTGGTCTGGCCTGACCAGCACCTTCTTCAACATCTCCACCATTGACTCGAGCACCGGTACGCAGCCCCCATATATCTCTTTCTTCATCTCTCACTCCATTCCATAGTCAGCTCTAAGCTCTACTCTACTCTCTATTCTCTGCTCTCCTTCTTCGCAGGAGCCCAGGGGCCGCAACTCTACACGAGTGCGGAGTGGGTTATGCTTTTCCCCATCACCCCGGCAGTGGACCATCAAGGCAAGCGACTCTTTGCTCCTTTGCTCAGCATGGCCGTACGCCGCCTCGCACTAGCAGTGGCTGTATGCGTACAGAAGTGTCCGTGGGCTCACACTCGTTTGTGGAACGAGTGTGTAGAAACAGGAGATGGCGCTGGGCGTGTTCGACGTGTCCAAGGTGTCTACTGGGCAGGTGACGCTGGAGACGACCATCAAGATCGGCGAAACCTACGTCATGGGCCTGCACTACGATCCTGCTGGTGATCAGGTGTGGGTCATTGGCACCGACATGCGTTCGTTTTCCCGCTCATGGCCCATTCCATCGGGGCGGATAGTGGGGTATTGATGTTCCTTTCCGCGATAGACAAGCGTGCCTCTGGCGTGTGGGTAGAGCTTGTCGATCTCTCCGCGGGCACTTCCAAGCGCGTGGCTACCGTCCCTTATGGCGCGGTGCCTGCCGCCTCCGGTACCCGAATTCTCCTCTGATCGTGCACGTGCGCTCTTCCCTTGACAGTTGCTTGTCCAGGCATTGGCGGTGCGCCCACTGCATTCGATCAGAAGAACAGGCTGCTTGTTTTCCCTGCGAGGACGGAAGGAACTTCTCGTACGCCCCCATCTTTCTTCTCTCTCACACACACGCTCGGCGAAACTAATCTCCATCTTCTCTCCGCTGCAGCGCACTTCTATTGGACTCGTTTGGATGTGCAGAAGTTGGAGTGGAGCAACGTGACGCTGGACACTCTCTACCCTGCCGCCATGGTCACTTCCACACGCCCCGCGCCCCGTCACACTACTCACCTTTCTTATTTTAAAATAACTAACAATCCGATAGGCGTGGGATAGCGAGAGCGGATTGTCGTACGGGCTGTTCAGCCCCGCCTCCGGCAACGGGGGTCCGTTGGCCTTCGGTACCATCGATTCACTCACCGGCAAGGTGCACGACATCAATCAATGGGACTCCACCAAGTTTGTCTTCATAGTCGGCTCCCTGGCCGCCTACAGCCCGACCAAGTCTCAGTTTTACTCGGGTACGCACCACTCCTCTCGCTCATGCCCCGAATGCGCCCGACCGATGATGTGCTCACCTGTGTACACCTACTACTACCACCTACGGCTAGTGTCTGGAACGGGTGAGAGTCCTCCCGTTGCGCTGTTGTCCGCCTCCACTGTGTCTGGCCAACTCGAGCATGCGACCTACTTCTCCGGCAGAGAAGTCCAGCCGAGCGGTCTCTTCTGCCTGTAGTCAGCACTCGAACTGGCAAGCGCTTGCCTTCAGCACAGTCGGCGAAATGAGGAAAATAGAGAGAAGAAAAAGCATGTGTTTGGTTACCCTTGGCTGACGTGTGGGGGCGTGTGCGCGCAAACCTTGTTACAACAAGGTACTGCACGAAGCAGATGTCGGCTCCTGGCTCCCCTACGCTGGGTGAGCACTCGCATGGCCGTCGTGGCAGGCCGGCCGCGCCTATGCAGCTCTTCCCGACCTCGTACGTCGATCTTGACCTCGATGATGCTGCACCGCCAGGCGAATCGTTGGCGAGCCCCCATCTGCCCGCGTCACCCCTCATGCCCCTCTCGTCGTCGGTCCCACCGCAACGACCGCTGCACCACCGCCTGATGCGCACCCTCCCCAAACCATGGGAAGCTTCCCATCTGCGGCACCCCAAGCCCAGCAGCCACAGCACCACCTTCTACCACCCCATCATCAGCACCCCATGATGTACCATGGTGGCCTCTCGCCCATCGTCGATGCATCATCGACCCCTCCCACGTCTTCCTACTCGCCTGCTGCTGGCATCTCATCTCCAGGCTCATCCGATTTATTCTCAGCCATGTCGCCCTACTCGTCCGATGCGAGCGGCCAATTCCTGCAACCGGCTACTCATCACCTTCAACACCCGCACATGCCGCCACAATCCTCATACCTCGCTCCTCCCCCGTCGACGGGCGCTGGTAACCTGCTCTCGCCGCCTCACTCGCACGGCTCCCCATACCCTGCTGGACTCCAGCAGCACCAGCAGCAACCCGAACCCCACTTCTCGTCGGTGGAGCAGCCCCAGGCAGGAGCAGCACCTCTGTTGTCCCCTCCCCACTCGCACGGCGCGTTCCCTCCGCAGGCCCACCAGCCAGCGCTGCACCACCACCACCACCACCAACCGCAACTGCAATACACACAGCCTCAGCAGCCCGCACCTCAACAGCTGCCAGCGCCACACTACATGCAGCCCCAACAGCAGCCAGCGCCGCACTACATGCAGCCCCAGGCGGCGCCGCAGTTCTACGGCGTGCCTGCGGCGGGTGGAGGCACGTTCGGGCCTGCAAGCGGCGGGCTGCCGGTGCCGGATGCCTTCGCCGATTCGCCTGCACCCTCTGCGTCCTCGCTGGGTGCGGACTCCTACGAGCCCATATTCGAAGACACACCACCAACACAGCAGCAGAATCCTCAACAGCGCGGCAACGGCGCGGGAGAGGACGACGACGACTACATGGGGCTCTACAACAAGCCGAAGAAGCCCATCCTCCCGCCGATGGAGCAGGCCGGGGGCAACGACGTGTCCTCGCTCTTCGCCACCTCGGCCTCCTCGTTGCGCCAGAGACGCGGCGGTAGCGCGCATGAGGAGGACTCGGCGGTGACATCGTCGTCCTCGAGAAGCCAGCCCGCACCGAAGCCCACCGCGACCCCTCCCGCCAGGGCGAGGAGGCAGCCAGCCGCCGCCAAGCCCGGAAACTGGCACTGGCCGTGGGCGTCGCGATTGGCGGGTCTCCTGCTGCTGACCTACTTCGCCTCTCTCAGCTATCGCCACTGGGAGAAGGTACATTTCACGCTCACCTTGCACCTTCCCCTCAGCCATCTCTTCGACTGAATCTTCTCCCACTTTGCGACGCCAGGATGGATTCGAGGGGCTGGCGGACATGCTGTTCAACCTGCAGATCTTTATCCTGCTGGCGGCCGTGGGGATGCTGCTTCTGTCCCCGACGCTCATTGGTGCGTAGACCCACTACCTCGCCACCTCCTTGCTTGGCGGTTCGAGATTCGATGGTCCAGACGGACTGACGATGGCACCGCAGGCACGTCACTAGTGGTGTTGAGCTACTATCACTTCTCGTGGTGGGCCGATCTTGCCCACTGGCTCATCACCGGGGCCTTTTTCTTCGGCACCGCCGTGCCCGTCGGTAAGAGTTATTCCCGCACGCACGCACGCACGCGCACGCACGAACAAACACCAATCGAGCTTCACACTCATGCCGCCCTCTTCTGCAGCGCACATGTCGTGGGACAACTACTTTGCGATCGCGGATTTGAGCTACCACGTACCACCCACGTCCTCTCGTTATGGTTGCGGCAACTATGCTTTGGAGCAAGAGGGAAGCTTACCATGCCTCCCTGCCCCCCCCCCCAATGCACCAGGCGCTGTTCTTGCCGCTCTGCTTCCTGGCGCTGTACAAGAATGGAGGGGTGAGGTGGCGCGCGGGCTTCCTGTCGATCTTCCTCCACTCGCTGCTCTTCCTCCTCTCGACGACGCACCAGCTCCCGGGAGTGCCCTCCCTCCACGCCTACACGCCCTTCGCCCACAGGAGCGCGAACCTCTACGAGCAGGCCTACAAGAGCGAGAACAGTCCGCCCTACCGGGCCTTCATGGAGCAGGCGCCGCAGCAACTGCAGAACGCCGCTGACAGCCTGGTGCCTCTCCTCGAGCAGCAGGGCATCCACGTCAGTCTCGAGCGTGCCGCACCTGAAGAGGGCGGCGCACTGGTCGTCCCGTTCTACGTCTACTCCATCCTCTGGATCGTCCTGTGCAACTTCGTCTCCTTCGTGCTCCTCAAGCTCCTCTCCTTCATCCTCCTCCAGCGCGGCGCTCAGGGCAAGAAGAAGAAGGCCGAGTGATGATCAGCTCACGGAACACGTGTGAAGAGAGACTCGTTTGTTGTAGTGTGCGAAGCCTTCTTGCTCTACTCTCATTGCTCGTTCTTCTTCAGCCGAGCCAGGAGGTGCTTCTCCTTGCGTTGGCGTACGAGGCCGGCCACCTCCTCTTTCCTCTTCTGCTCTGCCTCTGCCGCGATCCGTATGTCGTCCGTGCGCCGGCGCTGGTCCTCCTTCTCTCGCTCGGCGTCGGCCTTGGCCTGGTTGTAGGTGGCCATCTTCTTCTGCGTGGCGGACATGTCGGACCACTGGACGGCGCCCTGCTGTAGCGAAGACTGCCAGGCCAGCTTGCGCTGCTCTCCTGCGCTCAGCTTGCTGGCCTTGGCCAACTTCTTGGCGTCCTCCAGTCGCTTCCTCTCCTCCCGCACGCGCTTGTCCCGCTCCTCTCGCCAGTTTTTCTCTTTGAGCACCTGTGCCGCTTCCTCCTCTTGCTTCGCACGTGCCTCTTCTTCCGCTCTCATCTGCTCCTCCGCTTGTCTCTGAGCTTCAGCCTGCTGCTCCTCTTGCTGGTTATGCTGCTCTAGCTGGACCATAGATTCGCCGCTGCTGATGCTGCTGCTTAAGTCTTGCTGGGGCGTGTCCTCTGTCTCCTCGAACACTTCCTCCGGGGTATCGTCCTCTGCAGAAGATTGGGGGTTGTGCGCACCGTAAGTGGCCTTGAATCGAGGAGAAGTAATATGGTTGGGGGGATTCGCGTACCGTCTGCCAGAACTGGCAGTGGCTGAACTCGCACCACCTGGCGGGACATGTTACGCCCGAGAAGCACGAAGGCAAACACGCACGCCAGCAGCATTACCACCAAGAGCGCTCTCATCCATACCTCTCTCTTCATCTTGCTCCAGCCACCTACGACGTACCAACAGGCGCTTCATATCTCCTGTCCAAATAAGGAAATGAAGAAAATATTAAAGAAAAGGGCAATGGAAAAAAGCAAGAAACTCGGCCGCGGCCGCATTTCGGCTAAAAGCGTGAGGCAAAAGATGGACGCAGAATGGGGCCAAGAATGCGAATGGTTATCGCTCGGCCCTCTATTCTCCAGTTGTTCGGTTGGACACTCCGTTGGCCGTAGCTGTACTGTATCGACAAGGCAATACTGGCGCCTGCGGAGAGGAGATTTGGGGCTGAGAGCTGTGTGACACACAGCAGTGACGCGTACGAACTATGGCAGTCACGACCCAGTCGAGGACCCAGCACGAGTGCGGTTCACACTCGCCTCCCTCCTCCTCCTTATCGTGGGGCGAGGCGAACATGGCCGACACGGCCTCGCGGCGTCTGCGACGCAGCCTCTCTCACGATCTTACAGCGCCTATCACGGCCCCGGCCGCCGCGCCAGAGCCCGGGCCACTCATTGATCGCCCGCTGTTCAGCTTGACGTCGTCGCTCTCTGCTCCGCTGCTCTGCCGCCGAGTGGTCCGTCCCCCCGCCGGCGCCGTACTCGATAGAGCGCAGTCCGCCAGCGACGAAGAGTTCTCCGCCGTCGGAGCTCCGACATCGGCAGCAACTACGACGACAAAGGGCCGCAAGCACCGGCACCGGCGCTGCAACTCGTTACAAGATGGGCGCAGCAGGCAACAGATCGATGCGCGACGAGCCCACGAGTACAACTCGAGGGAGGGCTCTGGAGGCGCCGGCTCGACGGTGTCGCTGGGCAAGGAGGCGACCAGGGAGGAGGTGGAGAGCTACGTGACGCGGTTGGAGAGCGACATCCGGCAGCTGGAGACCAAGCTCGACGACTTCAACAACAGGAAGCGCAACTCTGCCCAAGGCTGGGTGGGCCTCGAGGAGAAGCGCAACCGCAAGAAGCTGGTCGAGGAGATGAGCCGCACGCTCGCCGCCAGGCGCAAGCGGCTACAGGCCGTGCACAAGCGCCTCCAGGCCGCTGCTTCTCTTCCTCCTCCTTGTGCCACCTTCTCGAGCAACAAGTGGTGCCCCGGCTCCGACGACGACGACGACGACACCGTGCCGCCGGCCAACATCACCAAGGAGCTCTTCGACGCCTGCCTGAAACCGTACGCGTCCCCCCTCCATTCCTTTGTGAGTCGAGTAAACCGTTTCACTGACGCCACAACGCAGGCAGGAGACGTTCTTCGGCCTCCTGCGGCGGCTGCGGGAGCGACAGCTGTCCCTGGACAAGTACTACTACTATCAGGACTGCGAGGGAGACAGCGGCCACGCCACCGACGCGACCACCGATGACGCCTCGCCGCCCGCCGCCGCGCTGCGTTGCCTGGTTGCCTCTCGCTCTCTGCCCATCCTGACCCGAGCGTGCACCGAGCCTGAAGGGAAGGCCGCCCCGATGGTCTATGCCTCGCTCTCGCAGCCTCAGCTCCTCCCGCCCGCGGTCTGCCCGCGACCGCACAACGGCGCCGGTCTCGAGCTGAGCTACGGCGACATTCGCTTCCGGGAGGGGGTCCTGGGCCAGGGCTGCTTCGGCGCCGTCTACCCGGCGTCCCTCCCACACACGGGTCCGGTGGCGGTGAAGATCCTCAAGTGCGGCCCGCGCCAACGCCAGAGCTACCAACGCGAAGTCGCGGCCCTGAAGCGAGCCCTGGAGGAGTGCCCGGTCGCGCACCCGCTGCTGCCGCCGCCGATCGTCCGCCTTCGCGGCTACTGCGCTGAGCCGCACGCCTGCATCGTCACCGAACTGTGCGAGGGTACGACCGACCATGTGTGCGCCTCGCACACTTTTCTCTCGAGGAAGGCCTGACTGATCAATTTTTTTGGTGTTTCTTTATCAGGAGGAAGCATTGAGTCGGTGATACGGCGCAGAGTCAAACTGTCCGATAGGGCGGTCGCGCGAGTGGGTATGCGCGTGGCAGAGGCCATGATTAACCTGCTCGCCCTCGACCCTCCCATCTTCCATCGGTAAGCAACCCACACCCCTACACCCTCATCCTGGCCACATCATTAACCCTTCCCGGGGTCCCTTCTCGTTTCGTGTCATAGTGACCTATCGACTGCGAACATCCTGCTTCGCAAGCCGGAGGACTACGCCAGCGCCTGCTTGGCCGATTTCGGCATCGCTGTCGAGGTCATCGGCGCCGCCGAGACATACCCCGAGGGGGCAGTCAGCACGTCCAAGAACGGCAATCCGCGATATCGCGCGCCAGAGGTCACCCTGACCGGACGCTACAACAGAAAGTCCGACGTCTTCTCCTTCGGCCTCGTCTTGTTCGAAATGATCACCGGTAAGCACGTCCCTCTGCAGTGACGTAGCACTGTGTAGATGAAGATCTAACCATCATCACTATCTCCTCACACAGGCACGGTGCCCTATGCAGAGGTCGAGACCAGGCGCGTGGCACGGCATATTGCCGACGGCCACCGCCCTAAGTTTCCGAAGGGCACCACGGCCGACAAGCGCCTGCGACGTCTCGTCAAACGGTGCTGTCTGCGCAACCCCGATCGTCGCCCCGATTTTACGATCATCGCCCGTAAGCTGGCCAAGGTCTTGGACGCCGCCCAAGACTGAACTCAACTGCATCCCCCTCCCTCGTGGAGGACAGCTGATGGTTTTCATCTCGGCACGAAGGGCTCGTGCGAAACTTGTAACCATCTTGCTTTGCTGATGAGCAAAGCCGAACGTTGTACACAGAAGTCTTCTTCCAATTTCTCTCTCCTGAACTCCCGTTGTTTCCACGCTAAGGCGGTAGATCTCGAGCGAGAGGAGCAGGCGAACTGAGAAGAGCCCGCCGACCACGATCACGATTCAACAGAGGGCGCCAAGGGATCGAACACGTATCGCCAGAGCTTGCGGCCTTCCACTCTTCGCCTGAAGAGAGGAGGTCATGAGTCTCCGATTGCAGTCACTGATGGCCCAACAGAAGCGCGCGCACGTATCATTGGGGGGGGGCATCAATGCGCACCTGCGGACATGCGTTACAAAAGGGAAGCGTTCGACCTCGGTCACACCGCTGTACAGGGTGATGTAGATCACGCCAACATTCAGCAACGTCTCTTCCATGATGCCCTCGCACAATTCGTTCACAAAGTCGTCCACCTGCACCACAGAGAGTGTGAGGCCAGGTGTGATGGAGAGTTGGCGTGTGCACATGCATGCCGTACAGCAAACGAGAAGGTGTGGCTCTGCCCCTCGACGAGCGTGACGCCAGTCTCCGCGACCTGCGTGCTTCCTTCCTTCCGCTTGCCCGTCTGCTTTGCATTGGCGAAATCTGCCAAATACTGTGTGCAAATTCGAAACGAACTTCGTAAAGGGGGCTCCTTTGCAGAGGGGGGCAAGAGCGGGAGGCGTCGTACCGTGGCCTCCCATCGGGCGTTGGTGATGGCCTTGGAGGCACGGACTTCGATTTCGATACGCAGAGGAGCCTCTAGCAGTGCCTCCGTGTCAGGCTCGATCACGGTCCGGGTGAGCACCACGGCCTTCTCGGCTGCGGGGGCCTGAGCGAGCTCCGACGCAGGCGCAGGAACTTCCATCTCGCGAAATCTTGCAATGTTGAGCTGATCGAGAAATGTGCTTTTCTGCTTTGATTTTCTTCTTAGCCCTTGCCGTTGGGACAAAAGGGCGGGAAAACGAAACAGAACGAAAAACTTCAAAGAGCAAAGAGTTTTGTGCACTGTGGTTAATTCGATTCAACCCTGCACATGTCGCAAGCAGCTGCTGAGCAGTTTGCAAGGAGCTTGCGGGTCCTCGACGGCATCTACGCCGAGGTGAGCGGCGACGAACGATACCTGGTCCATTCTTCAACCACACAACACGATTCGTGGATCATCTCCGTGACCGATCTCAGCGAGGGCCTCTGGGAGAAGGAAGTGTTCTTTGAGGAGATGCAGCACCAGGTTCCCCCGCCTCCTTGGCGCCGGTATCCTCTGGCAAAGTTGCTTACTACAGTACTGCATTATACTTGACTTGTGTAATCTGCGCGTGCAGAAGAAGATGCTTGGATTTGGCAAGGAGTCGTGGAAAGATTTTCTCTCTCGGCTGGTGGAGGCGTTGCAGTCGGACAGCCTCTTTGTGGGACTGAACGACAACGAGCAAATGAAGTTCACGGCCTGGTGCTACTGCAACGGGAAACAAATTTCCTACACCTACACGCTCCTACCGGGCGAAACGGACGAGATCAAGTCCAAGGTGGCCGACATGGTGTTTGACCTCCTCGCCTTCGCTCGGCGGAAACGCAAGTCCGAACTAGGTACTTTCCCTGGTCGTCCGCTGTTTTGTTGTCGGCGATCTTCTGACGAACTGCCCAACAGAGGCCCACGAGTTGCTGTCGCAAGTGGAGAAACACAGGGTACGCGCGCGTGTTCTTGAAGCGCTCTCCTGCTAACTGATTGAAGCTGATGCGTTGCTTTTTGGCGAAGCAGGAAGATCGAACAGAGACCACGCTGACGTCATCTCAGCCGTCCTCCCAGTCGTCCTCGCAAACCATGCCCTGCACTTTATCGACGTCCAGCGGAGGAGCCACTTCCTTCAAGAGATCGTCAGGTATAGAGTGGCGCGACAAAGAAGGAGGTTCAGCTGATCGCTGACCGCCCCACCATTCATTCCAGAATCGACGTACGAGATGGCGGAGCCCGCGGCCGTGGCCAATACAGTTCCGAACAAGGCGCAGGCCAAGGGCGCGAAGAGGAAGCAAGGCTTCTCCCTCGTCAACCCTCGCGTAAAGAGGTGCGCGATCGAACATGTGCAACCGAGTCGCGTATTGAAGAATGTTCATCCTCTTCATCACCTCCACGGATCAGGTGGTACGGAGAAAAGGGCGCTCGCATCGGCTCGAACCAAGCACCACCTAACAAGCTCGCGCCTCCCGCCGTTGACGACTAAATCGGGTCCGTTGCTTCCTGTACAAATTAAACTCTCTCTTTCTCTCTATATATTTTCGTACGGTTGCCAAAACTAGGATCTCCTTTGGTGTTAGCCGAACTTGTCCTCCTGGTAGTGGTTCTTCTCCTTGAGCGTCCGAATGTACTGCTCGGCAAGTGGCCGCTCCATCTTACCGCACTTCTCGACGATCGACACCAAGGCATCCTCCACACCCATGGCCATCTGCGTCGCTCTGTATGGTACGTAGGAATGCCTCTGCGGATCAGCAACTGCAATTTCACACTAAGCTCAGAGGGGAGATACCGTACCCGCAGACATAGAGATTGGCGTCTTCGTGGTGGATCAGGTGCCAAATCCGGTCGGCGTTTTGCATCAGCTTATGCTGCACGAACACCCTGCGTGGACGAAAGAGAGAGAGAGAGAGAGCGAGAGAGAGACGTCAACATACAGCTCGTTGGATAGGCGTGCCATTTCTCGGGTACCTCTCCTCCTGGGCGTGGGAGAATGCCGTGACGAGCTGCAAGTTGCCGCGATCGATCTCCTTGGCCAGCTCGTCGCGGTAGAGGAAATCCTGGTCCTGATGGTAGCATCCGAAGTAGAGTACCGTGCCGCCCAGCATCTTGCCTTCGTGGTCGTGGAGGTACGTCCTATCTTGCACGAATGCCTGATGCCACGAGATCGTTCAGGCCTCCTTCTGAGACACTTCACTTCAGAGCGAGAGCGAGGAGCATAGGTACCCTGAACGGAGCCAGACCTGTGCCGGCGGCGATCATCACAATGGGGTGTGACGAATCGGGCAGCTTGAACAAGGAGTTCTTCACGAAGATCGGCACTCTATCGCCGACCTCGACGCGATTGCACAGGTAATCGGAGCACACTCCCCGGTGCAACCGGTCCGCGCGCGTCTTATGCTGCGTCAGGCCGACAGTCAGGTGGATGTGCTGAGGATGCACTCGATCGGAGGAGGAGATGGAGTAATAGCGGGGCTGGAGCGGAGGCGCGAGCTCGACGAAGCCACCCAGCGGAACATCGATCGACGCGTAGCGGTTCATGACGTCCAGAAGAATCTGCTCCTCGTCGACCATGCGCTTGACCACCTCCTGTGGACAAAGAAAGGGAAGCGCATCAGACTTACTGCCCTGCTGGGTGCATCTACCACCACCACCACTCTCCCCGCACATACGTTGTCCGCTATGACTGACTCCAGCTGCTCTTTCTCTGCAGGCCTTGCCACGAAAGGCAACAGGCTGGAGAGGTGGGCCTTCTTGAGGGGCGCCGAGAGGTCGGCGTAGTGCGCGAGGTACGTGCCGAGTGTGCACGGCGTGGCAAATGGGAGTGTGACTGGTGGGATAGTTGTCGTCGCAGGTTAGACGAGCTCAGGACTGGTTGGCGATGTGAGGTGAAGAACGAGCACCTTTGGTATCGGGCTTGACGTTGAAGTCCATCACGGTGTCCAGCGGAAGGCCCAACCGCTCAGCGTACTGAGTGACCAGCTCCGGATGGTTGCGAGGAAAGACGCCCAGGTAATCTCCGGTCATATAGCTACATTGAATGCGCAGTTAGCGTGTGGCACACACGCGAGAAACGAGAGAACATGAACGAGCATGTACCGCATGTTTGGCGCGTTACTGATGTCCAGCTCAATGTGCTTGCAAGATCGCGTCGACGTCTGTGTGTGCAGCTCCACTCTGTGGCACCCGACGAAGAGAACCGATCCAAGTCACGTCAGCGCACCAGACGGGGTTGGCTTGTCCAAGAAAGAGCTGGGTACGCACTTCGTGAGCAGAGGCGCAGGATAGGGATTTCTGATGTCCACCGCTCTGGTGGGATCGAACGGCCTACTTGCGGCGAGTTGCTTCACATCCGTACGCGGCAGCACCTTCAACGAGAACAGCTTCTCCTCTTCGACGGCGGCCGCAGTTGTCGTGCGTGCTCCCACATCCTTGTTCTCTGACGCCGAAGAGGTGTCGTCGAGCTCTTGCAGCTTGGGGAAGAGCTTGTCCACCCATTCCTCGAAGTTGGTCTCGATGTCTCCATTGTCGTCACCCTCACCTGCGAATCGGGGCGCTAAGGTGAGCGACAGTCGGCGAGTGTGCCCCACGAGATGGGAGAGGTACCTCTCTCCACGATCTCCTGCGCTCCCAACTCCAGCATTCGCTTCTCCACCCACTTGGCTGCAGCTTGGTACCGCGCCGGATACGTCTGGCTCATGCCTATGTTGTGCAGGGGGGGCGTGGTTGTCAGTTGCCAGCGCAGGCGGCGGGAGCCAAGGCGCCAAGCACCACGTACCGAGACCGAAAACGGCGAAGCGCAAAGGTGAGAACCTGCTCTTGTCGTCTTCCCGCTCATTCGCTTTTAGCCACTCGAAGAAGCCTTTCGCGTTGTCGGTTCCCTCACCCTGCCAACACGTGGCGGTGGTGGCAAGAGTCAACAACAAGCCAGCGTACAGACCCCACACATAAGCGGGGGAGGGGTGGCTCTTACCTGACCAAACGTGGCTTGGACGAACACGTACACCTCAGAAGGCTTGCCGAGCATGTCCGCCTGCCAACCAAAAGCCGTGAGACACCGTTAGCCTCTCCACAATAACAACACTGTTCGGAGCGATAGGGCGGCACGCACGGGTTCGAACTCCTCCAGGTCCACCACCCTCGCCTTGATGCTCTTCTTACGCGCCATTTTGCCCAGCTGCTGCGCAAAGCCTTTGGAGGGGGAGGGGAGGGCGGCATATTAACAATCAACAAAGCACCAACTACTGCAACAGGTGCGCGTGCGGGGGAGGGGGGATACCCATGGCTGTGCCCGTCTGCGACCCGAACATGACGTTAAGGTTCACGGGAGCGGCTGCAGGAGGTACTGCCCTGTACCATCGCTGCTGCTGCTGCTGCAGGGTGGGAGGGGCGAGGTGTCTGCTGCTGTGTGCATTCGCCAATCGTGGCGGAGTCAAAAGTTGGTGTGCTCGTCTCTTGGCTGATCGGAACATGTTCTCGTGTGGGGGAAGGGTAAAAGAAGCCAAAACCGGTTGGCGACCACGACGCAGTTTGGTTCGGTCGTGCTGAGGGGATGTAAACTCCGGGCCGCGAGATGTCACGGACGTTGCATGTGGTCTGGACTTTTCAACGCTAATTGCCTGGCAACAACCAATGGTAGAAGCTCCGGTCCAGCTAATTTCTAGTTCTTTTCCGACAGTTCTTCAGCAATTCCAAGCGGTTGGAGGCCGCCCATTGGGTCGTGGAGGATTGCGCAACCCATTTTTTTTCCTCCCACAGGAACTTGTTCCGCACAACGCAACACACCCCCACACACTTAGCCATGAAGCGACTCCAACACTCCACCGCCCGCGCCTCGGCCGTTCTTCGCACTTCCTCCTCCGCTGGCGTTTCTTCGCGCCGTCTTGTTGCTTCGGGTGCCCAAAGTTTGACTACCTCGACGCGTGCGACTGCGCTCACCAGCCGAGCCCTGCCTCGTATCGCGGGCACGCGAGCTCTCCATGCCAGCGCCGGTCTTCGCGCGGCCGCTGCTGCCAACGCCGCAGGGGCGCCCGACATGTTCTGCTTCCAGTGCGAGCAGACGAGGGACAACAAGGGCTGCATGACCGTCGGCGTGTGTGGCAAGACTCCCGAGGTCGCCTCCCTGCAGGACCTCCTCATCCACGCCACCAAGGGCGTCTCCATCTACGCCAAGGGAGCCCGTGACCTTGGTACGTGTGCCACACATCGCAACTTCTTTCCCATCCAACAGCCGTGCGTCGAGTTGGAATCTCTTGCTGATGACGATGAACGATGATGCTGATGGTCTTCTTCCCTCTTTGCATGGCGATGAGTACAGGAGGCCTCTCGGACCGCGAGGTCGACAACTTCGTGCTGCGGGCCCTGTTCAGCACGGTGACCAACGTCAACTTCGACTCTGCCCGATTCAACGCCTTCCTCAAGGAGGCCTACGACATGAAGACCCGCGCCAAGGCCCTCTACGAGAAGGCCAAGGCCAGCGCCTCGCCTGCCGCGCTCGCCAAGGCCCAGGCCGAGGAGCAGCAGGAGGACCAGTGGCACCCCACCGCCTTCAAGTTCCACTCGGTACCTGCCTGTCCCAGAACCTCAACGTTCCGCCAATGACGATGAAGTTGATGCATGATGAGCTGGAGTTTTGCTGACGTTGGGTGTGTGTGTGTGGTGCACAGGGTATGAGCCTCGAAGAGCTCGAGGCCGAGGGACATCGGGTGGGCGTGCTCCAGAGGCGGGAGGTCTACGGCCCGGATCTGTCCGGTTTGCAGGAGATGGCCATGTACGGACTGAAGGGCATGGCTGCCTACGCCGAGCACGCGTTCGTGCTGGGTCAGGAGAGCGACGAGGTGTTCGCCTTCTGCCACGAGGCCCTCGCCAGGCTGAGCCGCAAGAATGAGCAGACACTGGAGGGTCTGCTGCAGCTGTGCCTCGACGTGGGCAAGGTGAACGTCGAGGTCATGCGCCTCCTCGACCTGGGCGCCACCACGCGCTACGGCCACCCCAAGCCCACGCCCGTGCGCACCACCGCGGTCAAGGGCAAGTGCGCCCTCATCTCCGGCCATGACCTGCGCGATCTCGAGGAGTTGCTCAAGCAGACCGAGGGCAAGGGCATCAACATCTACACGCACGGCGAGATGCTGCCCGCGCACGGCTATCCGGGCCTCAAGGAGAAGTACCCTCACCTTGTTGGTACGACACCGTCCTGGCACTCTACTACTACTACTACTATCACTACCACTGCCACTGGGGGCAATGGGGTCATTAAGTCTAAGTCAGCGACACTGACCGCTCCTCCTTCCAGGCAACTACGGCGGTGCCTGGCAGCAGCAGAAGATCGAATTCTCGAGCTTCCCCGGTCCCATCCTGATGACCACTAACTGCATCATCGAGCCCAGGAAGAGCTACAAGAACCGCATCTACACCCGAAGGTGCGCACTCAAACCGTCCCATAGCAGCCGAGCTGGGGTTGCATGTGAGACTCACAGTTTTTTGCGAACAGTGTTGTCGGTTGGCCCGGCGTGACGCACATCCCCGACTACGACTTCTCGGCCCTGGTCGAGCAGGCTCTGGCGATGGACGGCTTCGAGGAGGACGAGCCGGAGAAGAACACGACCATGACCGGCTTCGCCCGCAACACGGTGCTGTCGGTGGCCGACAAGGTGGTGGACCTGGTGAAGAGCGGCGCCATCAAGCACTTCTTCCTCATCGGCGGTTGCGACGGTGCCGAGGGCGAGCGCAACTACTTCAAGGAAATGGCCCTCAACACTCCCCAGGACACCATGGTGCTCACGCTGGCCTGCGGCAAGTACCGGTTCAACAAGTTCTTCGACCAGTTCGGCACCATCGGCGGCCTGCCCCGCATGCTCGACATCGGCCAGTGTAACGACGCCTACTCGGCCATCCAGATCGCGTCTGGTCTGCAGCAGGCGTTCGGCCTGAAGGACATCAACCAGCTGCCGCTCTCCTTCGTCATCTCGTGGTTCGAGCAGAAGGCCGTGGCGGTCTTCCTCACCCTGCTCCACCTCGGCATCAAGAACGTCTACCTCGGACCTCAGCTGCCGGCTTTCGCCACGCCCGCCATGCTCGACATCCTGGTCAAATCCTACGGCGTCAAGCAGATCAACAACGTGCAGGCCGACATGAAGACCATGCTTGCGCGCCCGTAGTGACAAGTCAGTTATTGGTGACCAAAATGATAATGTAATGTTAAAAACAACCCAACAATACCGCGGCCTAAGGCGTCTTTCTCCCACGTTCTTCTCCAAGAGAAGCAGCACAGCAGGTTTGTGATGACATGAGCAGTTCATTGAACGCCGAGGACAGGAATAATGAGAGGGATGAGGAAGTTATCATGATGTTTTCCACCAGTTCAATCCCAAGCTAAACTGGACGAATCGTCGGCGAGCGGTTTCCAGCAGGCTCCCGAGTGTGTTCAGCTCCGAGAGATGGCCCATGAGACCTGGTCCGCTTCCGTGAGAGTTGTCGTAGATGAACTCGTTGGTGCCACAATGCGGATGGCATCCGTCCTCTCCGATGAACACGAAGCGACGCTCCACCTTGTCGATCACAATCACATACTCGCGAGCGTGATCCATGTGGTGCACGTGCGTGACCTCGAACCTGTCCCTCTGGAGCCGCTCGTCAGGCTCACCCTTCGGCTTCATCGCCGAAGCACGATAGACCATCAGCTGCAGCTCTCCGGACACATAGTTCCCTTCTCCTTCCCCGTCGACGTTGGCGTCGACGCCAGCTGGTCTCTTCTGGCCGGTGATGAGTTCGAAGCGCTCTTCCGTAGTTAAGGGATCGAAGCGCCACGGGCCGACGGCGACGTCGAGAGGAGGCAGCGGAGCCACTCTCCCGCCTTCCCCGGCTCTCCTGTCCAATGCCTTCGCTCCTCTGCCACGACCACTTGTAGTAGACAGGTTCATGAGCGGTAGTCCTTCATCTTCCTCGTCCTCTTCATCGCCATGGCCATCCTGACCGGCGCTTCCTCCTTCGCCACCAACTGTACCGGGCGGAGCGAGCGCGTCGAGAAGACGACGGCCACGGGCGACCAGCGACGGATGCACCTTCTCGTCACAGATGTATGTGGCTTCGGTCGAACCGACGAACCGGTGCACGGTCGAGGGATAGCCCGACCCGAACTCGGCGAAGTTGTCCCAATCGAGATCGAAGTCGCCTGCCACCTCAACTTGATCATCTGTTTTTGCTCCTCGCGCTCCAGTTGGATTATCCAACAGGAGGGGAACACTTCTGTGTTGTTTTAATATTTATTTTATTTCGTGTCTACAACAAT